>NW_009233201.1:0-237 GCF_000690835.1 Fulmarus glacialis | reverse complement strand
CTTTCCCCCACCATCCGGGGCCAGCCATTCAGCCAGTTTTCAATATCTACCTCACTCTCTGATCATCAATCTATGACTTGACCTTGGTGAAGCCATGTTGACTACTTTTGATGATTTTCTCATTCTTAATGTGCCTGGAAATATTTTCCAGAATTACCTTCCCAGGCATCGAGGTCAGGCTGACCAGCCTGTAATTCCCTGGATTCTGCTTCCGGCCTTTCTTGTAGATGGGCATCA
>NW_009233200.1:397-618 GCF_000690835.1 Fulmarus glacialis | reverse complement strand
CGCGGTTCCACAAAGCCTGGGCGCCCCGAGACAGCGGGGGTGGGACCTGGCAAACCCCTCGTCAGCTGGGGAAGGAAAACAGAAAGCCTCTCCCCCCCAGGCCCTCAGGGAGCAGCAGCATCCCCATCCGCATCCTCCCCGCCCCGCAGCGACAGCCCTCAGTGATTGAGAACAATCAGCCCAATTTTGTTTTGATGCCTAAATGCTAATTAACTTGGCGC
>NW_009233200.1:0-259 GCF_000690835.1 Fulmarus glacialis | reverse complement strand
CAGTGACTTCTACCTTGCACCAAATAAATAATTTCTACTGGTTTCCAAGGAGTTTGCCTTTGTGTCAGGTTACTTTGCCATGAGACGCTCCGGCGTGCCCGGGCAGCGGCGCAGAGCCAAGCCTGGCCCGTCGCTGGGCGCGCGGTGCCCAGGGGATTTCAGACTCCGGCACCTGCTGGGTCGGGCGGGAGAGAGAGAAAGCAAAACTCCGCTCCTGCGATCCTCCAGCACTGACGGGTTGTGACGGCCGGCGGGCTCC
>NW_009233199.1:0-348 GCF_000690835.1 Fulmarus glacialis | reverse complement strand
CAGGTGTCCCCAGAATGGTTCTGGGTTGCCCTTCGGGGCTCCCAGAGGCTCTCAAGGGGTTCCCAGTTACTCCCAGTTGCCCCCAGAGGGGTTCTTGGTTGCCCTCGGGGATTCCCAGTTACCCCCAGTTGCCCCCAGCACAGTCCTTGGTTGCCCTCAGCGGTTCCCAGTTACCCCCAGTTGCCCCCAGCACAGTTCTTGGTTGCCCTCAGGGCTTCCCAGTTGCTCATTTGCCCCCAGGAACTCCCCAGTTGCCTCCACAAGGCTCTGGGACATTCCCAGTTGCCCCTAAGGGGTTCCTGCTTGCCCCCAAGGGCTTCCCAGTTGCCCCCAGGAGCTCCCCAGTTG
>NW_009233198.1:0-3554 GCF_000690835.1 Fulmarus glacialis | reverse complement strand
CGCGTCGGCACCGCCCGGCTGGTTCTGCCTTGAACGGCCGCTGCGTGCAAGCAGGGTCGTTGTAATGGGGGATGAACATTCCTCGAGAAGTGAGCTCTCCCGTTAGTTTTACACACACGCGTGCACACATACATACATGCACCAACTTTCCTCCTCCGGCGTGCTCTGCAGAGCCATGACGGTGCGTAGGGTGCAGCCGTGCTGCACGGAGTGCAGCTCTGCACTGCACATACGAGGCCGTGCCTGACAAGCAACGCCCTCCTGATAGCTTCTCTGCCGCTTCGTTTTGCTTTCCGCCTGGGATGGCCAGGGCGGGATAGGGTGTTGCACCGCCACCAGCTGAGCCTGCGGCGGGGGCTACGGTTCAGAGTTCCCACTGGAATTTTGTAAGCTTTGGCAAACACCTGAAACTAAGTGTTAGTAAAGGCGACTCATAAAGAAAGAGGAGTCTCTGGTACTTAAGACCGCAAAGCAAAACATGAAACTGCTGAGGCTTTTGATAGCGTGCTATATTATGCTATAATGTGTATGGTGTGTACGGCAGTGATGCTACACATGCCGTACTTCCCTACAGAACATCCCTCCACTGATGGTAATAGAAAAAATTAGTAGGATCCAGAGAGCATTTGAAGGACAAAAGAATATCGAACAATTCTTGCACTTTCTCAGAAATAAGCCATCAAGAAGAATCTTGATATACAAATGGTTAAAAGGAAATAGATTTTTAAAAATTCACATAAATCAAATGAACAAACGGGTTTTTTAACCCTTCCCTAGTCATTAGTCTGTACCTTAAGACCTTGGCAGTCAGCTTTTACTTTGAAATACGTAACACTGGGAAACTTTCAGGTGGTGATTTGTCAAAACAACACATACTGGAACAAACTGATTATATCAGTTGAAGGAAATTGCAGATACTGGATGTTATTCATTTCACACTAGAGAACCAGCAGATACAATGTGTTTGTTGTTCTAAAAAAAAAACCCAAACAAAGACCTGATCAGGATGGCATACTGGAAGGATAATTTGCTCTACTCAGATACACTGATGTGGGCCTCTAAATTAACTGTAAGTACTCAAAAACAAGACTGAAATGTACCTGTGCATAGCACCATGAAAATGTCTTCCTAATGCACAATTGCAATCAAAAAGCACTTGCAAGATATTCCATTGCTTAAGATGGGATGCTGACTAACTACGAATATCCTCCGATGTTGCTATACACGAGCTGTTGTTTTACTGTCATGTGAGTACCAAGTTCAGATGCTGTTTGGAATCTGTCAGAACATCACAGAAAATGTATGTCAAGCAGAAAAGACAGAGGAGAGTGACGATAAATATCTTCATGGAAGGAAGACTCTAAAAACCGGGATAGTTTAGTGCAAAGAATGATATAGAGATGGTAAAACTGACCGGTGATTTCCCAACCTTTGCTGGCTTCTGAGGAAGAATACTGAAGATGCAGGGTGTTTAATATCATACTTTGCTCCCTCTGTCAATCTCACTTTTAACTTTTAATTTCCTGTGGCAATAAGCAGCATTAAAATGTCTCACAGGCAACGGGTTGCTATGAGCCATGCACTGGAGACTACTTGGATAGAGGAATATGAGATTATTAATGCTACAGGGGAGGCTTATCAGGAAGTATCTGTCCAGGATTAGGTAACAGTATGGGTAGTATCAATGGAGAATAATTATCTGTATGGGCAATAATGGTGTCTGTCATTTGCTGATAGTTCTTATTAGGATAAAATATTTATAAAGGATGTTTCATGTTTCAAAACAAAAGCCAACCATTATGGAGATGAGGGCTGGAAAGAAATTCCCTTGTAGGTTTATTATCATGTAATTGTCCATAATGGGGGTTCTTCTGATTTCCACTAAGTCACAAAGCAAATGGGTAAAACAGCGTGTAATGGCTATCTGCTGATGCCAGGATTCAGGACTAGATAGCTCATCCATTAAAAATCTGAAGATACTTATTCAGTGGAGATTTAAAACCCAATGATGTCAATGGGAGCGGTACATACAGATTAAAGTTACGGTCCCTGGGGTGTCTTTTCTCGTTAAAAATGCAAAATTAAATGACAGTTCTGCATTTGAGGTACACGCTGTGTTCATGCCTTCTACACTGAGCATATAAAAGAGTTGGTTAAGAAAGCTGAATCAGACTTCATCTGGGGCATATTACAATATTGTCTGAGGTATGTAGTTTTCAATAGAACGGCTGTGCCCACAATTTGTGGGGGGATTTTGATACAGTTCACCCAAAGGTCGCAAATTTGTCAAGCCGTTCATACCATTTCTTTAGACACGATGCCAAAAGACGGTTGCTACGGACTTGAACTCCGTGTACCAGTGTTCCGGGCACAAAATAGTTGCACATCCATCGAGTATCTCTTGTGACCTGTACCATGCACCCATCTTCATCTTTTTGGGCCACGGCTTTTAGAAGAAAACTCTGGTATGTTGAGAATTAATTTCATGAAGAAATTTTTTCCCTCCCTTTCATTACTTACTCGCATTTTTACGTAAGTCATCACTGTAACCCAATCTTTAGAAATCTTTATTGGGTTTAATATTAATGCATTCATCTGGGACCAAAAGATGGATAGATAAATACATAAATATACCTACATACATACAGGTTTTAAAATAAAGAAGATGGTTTGAATGAAATATAATTTTTCATTAATAACTAGGATTACACAATTTTGACTAAACCTCATGTATTAATTTACTGGAATAAAGAAATGTAATTATAAAAAAGATTCCAAGTTCTATTAACTGTTTTTATATGTTATATATGAACATACTATCTAAATTTATGTAGAAATCATGCATTTTTTAAAGTAATGAAAAAATTTTTCATGCTCAAAAATTGATTGACTGTATTATTTTCCTGATTACTGCATTCTCGTTTTTTAATTCCTTCCTAGTCCTATGCCCTATGGCAGACGCTACTTAATTCATATTGCCCGTACATATGAAGAGTTTTAAGAAAGAGCACGTGAATCTCAAAACAGATGTCAAGCGGAGCTGGAAAGGACATCACACCCGAAGCTAGAAGATGGAGAGCGATGCGCCGGCCCTCTCCCCACTTCACAGGCTAATACGAGTTTTCCAGCAGATTTTGCAACATTCCCAGATACAAATAGTTTAATATGGAGGTGGGCAAACGAGGGGCAGGTGTGGGAATTCTGCAAGGAGTTTATGAATCCACAAAAACTACAAGCTGCGTCAACAGGTCCCATCCAATTGGGTGCATCACCCGTGCACCAATCAACCCCGGGGGCTACTGGAGGCTACGTCAGGACAGCCGGACCGGGGCTGGGACTGAAGGCGAGCGGGGCCGGCGCCGGGGGCGGCAGTTACCAGCGTTGGCCGAATAGAGGTTACAGCAGCGGAACACAGTGAGCGTACCGGTTCCTTCCAGCGAGGCAGGGAAGTGTCCCACCGCTCTTGTGGCAAACGTCTTTGCTTTCCCCCGCACATGACAGCACCACTCAGGCACGGTGTCAGGGCTGCGGGCGTAAAAGCTTACTAGTGCCTG
>NW_009233197.1:8217-8546 GCF_000690835.1 Fulmarus glacialis | reverse complement strand
TCTCTCGCTTCTTGTTCCAGTCCATCTGCGGAGCTCTCTTCTTCACCCGCTTGGCCCGCACCTTCTCCTTGGCCTCGGCAGCCGTTGGGCTCAGGGTCAGCCCGCTCTCCTCAAACGGGTCTTTCTTCTCCGCGTCTCCATCCTGCGTGGAGAAGGGAGAAAAGATGTCAGCCCTTGGCAGCTTCCCCCCCACCGCCGCGAGCGCAGCCATGGTGTCCTGCAGCGTTTCACCCCGCATGGCCCCGGGAGAGGCATTTCCTCCAGCGTGCACAATAAGCAAACGCACAGGGGTGGGGTTTTTTTGGAGCAGGAGGTCAAAGTCTCTCCCC
>NW_009233197.1:5356-8059 GCF_000690835.1 Fulmarus glacialis | reverse complement strand
AAGTGGAAAAGCAGAAACATAGAAGCTGCTGCCAGAGGGAAAACAAGCTGGGAAAATGAAAAACAAGCCCCTGGTGTAGGCAGAAAGCAGGGACGAGGGAGCAAGCTGGGTGAGCCTCGGGGCTCGCAGGGAGGGGTTGTGGCAAGGCCCCCCCGTGTTCGCCTGCCCGGGCACCCATTTGCTGCCAGAGCACCCGTGGCGGGGACGGTGCGTGGGAGGACAGCGCCCGCCTGCGTGCCCAGCTGGCCATGCCCAGCACGGCCACTGTAAGACGCCAGTCAAAGCTGCATTTGCTTTGGGAACTGTGTTGAAAACAGCTTCTTTCCATCTGCTTAATAAAAGTACTTTTATGATAAGAAAATTAACTTTCCTTTCCAAAGTCAATGCCACTGCGGCAACATCCCCTCAAGCCAGAAGCCCCAGGTGCCCCTCCACTGACCCCCACCCTCTTGTTCCTGCAGTAGGTGACGGACGGGCACCATGTCCTCAGGGTACAATTAGCATCCTGGCCAAGATGCTTTTATTCCATTGCATCCCTGCTGGGCACAGACCCAGCGCCGGGTCTCCAAGCCCCTCAAACCCCACAGGTCTGGGAAGCATCGTCCCTGCCGGGACTTGGTTCATCAGAGCTGAACCACGCGGGCAGCACGCTTCATAGCGGGCGCAATCTAAAGCTTCGGCTTCATGGATCACATCTGGACCGAGGCTTTGCCGGGTCGCGGTGCCGGGCAGGGCGGAGGTGCCCCAGCTCGGGGGGAAGCGGCTGCACCCCGGAGCTGCACGGCTGCGCTCTGCAAGCGCCACGCTCCTGTCAATAGTGGGCAAACATACAGAATCAAGACCTTCAGTTTTAAGGAAACATTTTAAAGCCTGCCTACTCACATTGCTGCCCTACCACACAGGCAAAACGATTTCACAAACCCTGTGGATAACCATGGGCAGGTCTTCCACCAGTGCTGCAAGTTAACGGCTCCAGCTTTGCTCTGGCTTACGAATGCAAACTGAACGGGGTGGTGGCTTGAATGAGCACGCCAGGCTGCGAGCTGGGGGGCAGAGCCGCAGGCACCCCCCGCCACCCCCAAGGACTCCGGTTTCTAGTGCGGAGGTGGGACAGTGATCTCTGAAACAGCCCAAAGGTGATGCTGCGGGAGGAACCCCTGCGCTCGGGCACTGGGACACAGCCCGGTTTTCCAAAGGCAGCAGCCATTGGATCAGGACATGTATTATTCAACGCTCAGAGAGAAACGGAGAGGCCAGACTGCAGGCGTTTGGCCACAGCTCTCAGACACAGCTGGCGTTCGAGGTGTTTTAGCGGCTCTGGGTCTCAGAGGAGGCTGCGTGAGCACTTGCTGCCGTCAGACTCCCGCTCCCAGCCGTCTCGGGGCAGGGGACAGCACCAGCACTGAGAACCAGCAGAGACCCCACAGAGCACCTGCATGGAGACACTCCTCTATATTTAGCAGAGCCTCATGCTAAAGATAAATTTTTGAGCACTTTAGAAATCCCCTACTTATTATTTTAAGAAAAAAACCTGCTAAATTAATAACACTGAGAGAATACCAATCTATGCCTTGTGTTTACTTTTGGTCGCTCGTTCACCTTGCACAGCGAGGTCTGCCTCTTCTCCGGCCCTTTGCTACGGCATTCAGCCAGGCTCCACCAGAGAAACAGCCCCAGCCCTGCAACCAGCCCTGCGGGTCACCAAATCCACACTCCTCCCATTCTGAGCAGCTCCTTTAAACACTGTGATAAATCCACTGTGCTCCAAGCTAAAAGCAATTTGGCTTTTTTAAATTTTAGCCTGCCTTGTTCCTGTTAGCAGCACTTGAACCTCACAGCTCCGCTCCTCCCAGCTTCCCAGCCTCGCCTCCTGCCCTGCAGCTCGTCAGTATAATTATACTTAAGATCCAAAACTCTTGTAGACATCCTTTCATCTTACACCTCCTTTCAAAGTATTCGAGCACGACTCACTGCCCAACGAAGCGCCAATTAACTTGCTGCCGTCACCCCTTGACGTTCTCCTCCCTCGGTTTGGGGCAGTGCCACCCCCTCCCCGAGGTCACCCTGCCCGAAGGGACGCGTGAGCCCTCCCAGAGCCAGGGGCTCGCCCCGGGAATGGAGCACGCACCCATCCACACCCTTGCAAAACTCCTCCGTTAATAGGGGACATCTGCTGCTGCTGGCAGAGGCCACGCAATCCCCACGAGCTTTTCTGTCCCCCGGACAAAGAAGGGAAAGAATTTGCAGCCCGGACTTGGCCCGTGGAGCCATAGTTAATCAAACCCTGCGTGTTTTCACTCCTGCCCATCTGAAGGCAGAAGGGAAGGAAGGCAGAAGACGATGGGGTTTAATTCCCGTCTGAATGCTGTTGCATCTCTCAGACGCCGGTTTGCAGGGGGCAGTTTGCAGATGCAGTTTGCAGATGCTCATCTTTGCGTGTACACCTGTGACAGCAGCACACGTCACCCCGAGGGTCCCGAGCCCTTAACCACCCACTCGAAGGGGTTATCCCAGAAATGCGGCCACCTCTGCGCTGGAACCAGCAGCTGCTGAGAGCTCACGGCTCCACTTCATGCACATTTACAGCGCAAGGGATGAAAGAAAACTCTGTATTTTGCTTGCTGGATGGATACAAGTGTACCTTAGTCTGCGAGACAAAACTGAAAGTGCATTGGAAGGCGCTGTTACACAGTACCGAAAGGC
>NW_009233197.1:5095-5324 GCF_000690835.1 Fulmarus glacialis | reverse complement strand
TTGGGGGTTTTACCTCTGATTCCTTCCCAGGACTTTGAAGGTCACTGTGAGACGAAGATGTGGATCCTCCATTCAGCTAGTGGAAATTAAAATGTTAGTCCGGTTTGCATAAAGAAAGAATTAGGGGGGGGAAAAAAAAAAAAAGCTAGGCAGAAAAACACTGCAGCCTGGTGGGGAAAGACATCCCAGCCGCCCCGCCAAGCAGAGAGCAAGGCCTGGCTCATCCAGG
>NW_009233197.1:2647-4767 GCF_000690835.1 Fulmarus glacialis | reverse complement strand
TCACAGGTGGGAGCCGAGGAAAGCCGGCATGCCAGGAGCCCGGCCTCTCACCCCCGACCCCTCCCGAGCACTCCAACACGTGCCCTAAACTGAGCTAACCCGGGATGCTGCCCAGCCACCCCGGCCATCGGGGCATCCTGGAGCCGGCAAGCACTCACCTGAGTCTGTGCGGATCCGTTTGTCATGGGCTGAGGTACCACACCTAGGTGGGAGCCGAGGAAAGCCGGCATGCCAGGAGCCCGGCCTCTCACCCCCGACCCCTCCCGAGCACTCCAACACGTGCCCTAAACTGAGCTAACCCGGGATGCTGCCCAGCCACCCCGGCCATCGGGGCATCCTGGAGCCGGCAAGCACTCACCTGAGTCTGTGCGGATCCGTTTGTCATGGGCTGAGGTACCACACCTACAGACCACATAAAGAAAAAAGGCAGTAAATACACTCAGCTGGGACTGCTGGCCTCGGGTCCCAGGCAAGCACCCCTCAGCATCGCCCACCCGGCCACCCCGAGCCTGCCTTGCCCACCCCACCAGCTCCAGCCGCTCGGTGTGTCTTGTCTCTTGACTTTGTCCTGTGCCGCTTCCGAGCCCGCGCAAGAGCCTGTCCACCCACCTTGTGCCCTTCTGGAACCAAATTCTTTCCAATTCCCCTGACTTCACTTGATTTCACCCCGTTTTCATCAGAAGAAAACACCTTCCAGGAAGGGAACCAAGTAACCTCTTTCTATGAGCACGAAATTCAGCGCAGTTTTTTTTGACTCTTAAGTAATTTTTCTTCAAAAGCTGTTTAATGAGAAATCTTAAAGACCAACCCAAAGTTCTTCACCAAAATCAGCATCTTGTTGGTGTCACAACAGCCTGTGGCAAACAACCCGCTCCCCAGCTACCCTGGCATTTTTTTTTGCTCACTTCCAACAATTTACACTAATAATGTTCCACACAATGGCAAATTTTATGCAGATAAGCTGCCAGGCACCACAATCAAGTCATTGCTAAAAGCATTACCATGTCTCATCTGTCTCAGGCTAACAGATGTGTTAATCGTGACAGGATTAATAACTGAATTATGCCGAGCATGAATGCTTCTCGGGGCAAAGTCCTCACTCTCTGCATTCTCCAGCAGAAGACAATGATGTGGGTGCACGTCGCTGGATAACCCAAAATCCAATGAAGCAAGAGCAGCGCACGGTGCCAAATGTGGCTTGCAACTGCAGAAACCCAGGGCAGCTAATTGCACAGCTCCAAGGCCACCAGCTCCCTGCACCACGGACGGACACGGCTGGGCTTTGCGAAGGACCGGTTTGGGGGTGCATCAGCGGGAGCTGCAGGGATTCCTAGTGCAAATCAGGGCACCTTTGCGTTTAAAAAAAATAAACCCAGATCATAATTTTGAGAGTGTGCTGGTGCAAAAGCCTCAGTTATGGTGTTGGGATCCTTGAGTATTTTATCACACTGAATGTCGGACTCGTGTTTACAGTATGATAAGCTCTGAGCAACGGTCATCAGAAGAAAGTCAGCTCATAGCAGAAATGACACTAAAGTCTCCGGTATCATAAGAAGCTAAAAGATAATGTTATTTAAATGAGAAGCCAGCTTCAAATCATAAGCAATATTAAAGTGGAATTAGACTTAAAAAAAAAAATTTCAAAATTTGGCACGTCTGCAAATATTTTCATATTTCCTTAACCTTGAAAGGTGCATAGCTCTTAAAATACACTCATTGGCTAAAATGCCGAGGTGCTTCGAATCAGCTGTAAGACTTTGAAATTATCAGCTTGAGGTCAAAGCAGTTCGATTCAAGACTACGATTATTATTTCCTCTTATCCCACAAACAACAGAATTTTTGATTACTTTGTCATCGGCACACGTACTGTCACCGGCCAGGCAGGCCCAATTCTTGATCTCTGACGAATGCATCGAGACGGCAGCAAGCACTGCAGAGCCACGGCAGGGGCTTGAGCACCCGCTTGCACCCGCCCGCACCCCCCTGGCCCCGGCTACGTCCCCACCCCAGGGAACAAGGGCTCCTTTATCGCTCGTGCCAGCGGACAGCTCTCGCCCCAGCTCCTCCTCGAACCGACGCGGAGCATCTGACACCGCTTTCGCCCCGTGCGCTTCTCTGC
>NW_009233197.1:2100-2450 GCF_000690835.1 Fulmarus glacialis | reverse complement strand
AGGTTTCAACAGCAAGGAAAACATTTCCTGCCACAGCCACCCCTGTGAGCGCCGTGGCGTGAAACCCTTCCCCCCGCGTGCACGCGGTGTTTGCGCCGGTGTTTCTCGATGCATGCTCAGGCTCCTTCGCGGGAGCGAAGAGCAACGGGGGATTTGTTGCACCCTCCCTCCTGAGACCCCAGCTCAGCACCCCGGGCAGACCGCTCTGCTCCTCCGGACCCCGCGGGTCCACCCGCTCCAACGCCAGGCACCCCATCTCCCAGCGTGCGGGTGCTGCAGCCGAAATGGAGGGGTCCAAGGAACGGCCGTCAGAGAGGCTTTCCCGCCCCCCCCCCAAGGGACGGGCCCCC
>NW_009233197.1:1654-2086 GCF_000690835.1 Fulmarus glacialis | reverse complement strand
GAGAGGCTTCCCAGCCCCACCCAGACGGACCGGTCCCATCTGAGCATCCCGCCGCGAGCTCATCGCTCACCGAGCACCCAGCTCCCCCCGAATCCCACCGCGCTTTGCCTCAGCCACTTTATGGCAGCAAGTTCCTAAGTTAATTATTCACCGGGTAAAAATAACAAACTGGTTTTTGGCTAGATTAGGAAGTATTCTCACATTTATAAATAGCTGGGTGGTGCTCAGGAAACTACCGAGGGATGAGACAGAAGGGAAACATGACTCTCCCTCGCTTCTGAAATCCCACCCATGTCACGGTGAGTCACGGGAACGGCGTAGGGTCGCCCAGGGAAAGCGAGGTCTCACCTTTGGTGTGCTCCTCCGTGGGGGTCACCCCCAGCTTCTTGAAGTAATCATCTGTTTCGGGGTCCACCACCAGGAGCCTGGCTT
>NW_009233197.1:1324-1584 GCF_000690835.1 Fulmarus glacialis | reverse complement strand
TCATTCTCCCTGGACTTAATGTGGGACACCACCTCCGAGTGCCGCAGGCCCTCCACGTTTATGCCGTTCACCTGCAAAGCGACGGCATCAGAACCCAAGTCTGTGCCCCCTGCAGCAGAGATGCTGGTCCCAGCTCACAGACCCCCAGAGCAGCCTCCTCATCCCCTACGGGATGGGATTTTCGTTTTTTAATTTCTGTTGGGATGATAGGAAGGCTACGGGCTTTTTCCTTCCCCCTCTCACGCCAGCCCCAGCCTCCC
>NW_009233197.1:0-1259 GCF_000690835.1 Fulmarus glacialis | reverse complement strand
TTTTTCCTTCCCCCTCTCAAGCCAGCCACAGCCTCCCACCACCCCCCCAGCGCCTCTGCCAGAGCATCCTTCGTGTCACCGCACACCCCCGCCTCGGCCCGCATCCCAGGCACGTCTGTCGGGAACCACAGCCCCCAGACTCTGCCATCACCTCACCCACCCAGGTGCTGCCAAAACGCTCTGGCTGCCCTCTTTAGTGATTTGAATCCCAGCCTTCAGCTTGGATGTGCCCCAGGTTTCTCAGGCTGCCCATGGGGTGCAACCCCGAGCACGGGCAGCGGGCTGAGTGCTGCCGGCACGTCCCGCTCCCCAGCCCTGCCCAGGCTGCTGCGGCATCACCACGCCACCGCACATCCCTCCGTGATGGAAAACCGTGGATTTCCCATGTCCCCGGTGGGCGAGTCCCCGTGCCCGCTGCATGGATTCATTTCTCCCTTCCCTGCGTGCGAGCTGGGACCTACCGGGGAATGTGATCCTCTGCTCCCGATTGTTCCCCGCAGCAGGGGACAATAGTGATTTTGAGGCATTGTTCGGGTAGGGAATGAATCACCCTTTGTCTGGCAGGGGAAGGTCTCTGCGCCGCCCGGCCCCTCGCTGCTGGACCCGCTTTTGTGCGATAAACTCTTTTCAATGCTCCAGCCCGTCTCCGGCAAAGCTCAACCCACCCTTCGCCGCCCGTCCTGCCTTTGGCATCCGAAGGTGCCTGCCCGCAGGACGGCAGCGCGACGTGCTAATTCCGCTTGGATGGAGATGGGGAGAGAGTGCTGGTGGTATAGAGATCACCGGGAACGGAGTAACCTCCTCTTAAAAATAGCTACTCCGATACTACAGCTTTCGGAAACAAATCAAACACTTCAGAAATCTGTCCAGCACAGGAAGGCCTTCGTTAGCAGAGGGAGCCGAGCTCCCCAGCGTGGCATTGCCCCAGCAGCACCCAGGACGTCTCAGCCCGTCCCAGGGAAGCAGGACAGCAGACGTGGCTGGCCCTGGCCCAGCCATGGTCCCTCTCGCTGCAAGGACACAAACCTGGGGCAGAAGCAGGTCCTGAGGGCCGGGACACGGCTGCAAGGGCTGGGACGGAAAGGGAACCCCCTCCCCAGGCTTTGCATCGCACTGGCTACCTCAGCCGCTGGCTTGTAACCCCTCTCTGTCTCAAGTCACCCCAATTCACGCCCGGTGCTCACCCCTGGCTGAGCTGGGCGAGGCGGCATGGGGCTGCTCTCCCCCCGCCCCGGCACCCCCAGCCCGCCCAGCGCAGC
>NW_009233196.1:76292-83947 GCF_000690835.1 Fulmarus glacialis | reverse complement strand
GGCCCGGCGCCAGGGAGCCGTCCCCCTTCCTCGGAACTTGAAGGTCAGGTGAACGGTTTGCAGCAGTTACAGGGGCCGATGAAACTCACTTTGCAGTCTAATCGGTCCTCATCAAAACGCTGCCTTCAGTGTGTCTTCAAACAATAGCGAAAGTTTCATTAGAAATTAAAGTCTTGCTACAGAAATTAACCGTGTTGCTATTGGAATAATGTAAAGGCATTGGGGTCCAGTTCAGGTGTTTTTAAATGCTTGAATTTCGAAAGCCTGTGATTAGCCCTGCCGACTGTGTGCACTAGTGCTGTGTCAGCAGAATCTGCCTTTTCAAGGCACTTGCAAACCTCACAGCACGGTATCTAGAACATTTTTGGCAATACGCAATCACATGCACTTACACTGCACTGGTGCCCATGGCACTTTCATCGCAGAGCAGCTGGCTTTGAGGTTTTCCAGCTTCTGCCAACTAGCAGGGGTGTGAGAACATGCGGGAGCATCATACAGAGGACGTGCAATTTCCGCGTTGAAAACCCTGTCAGGAGGTAGAAACGGTTCTCTGTAGGATGATGATATGGGTACAACAGGTGGTTGAGTGATTTCAAGCACAGGATAGACTTCTGTATGCTTACAGGTAAACGTATTTGAATAGGTGTGCTTTAATACGAATAAAGAATGTCAATAGGTAGTAATAATGTAACCTGCTCTGAATACGTGAAATATTTAGGATTATGAAGACTTTGCCTCCTAGAAAGTTTTGCAACACGTGAAGACTCAGGTCACTTGAGTAGAACCAACAGAATGCACCAGTTTGTACCAGTTGTGAACTGGCCTATTGTCTTTATAGTAAAATGTGGAATATTCCTATTTGTACATGCTTTGCTTCCATTGGAGATACTGAATTAAATGGGATAAATTTGGTCTGCTGTCTTTATATTTGAGTTACTTTCTTCACTGAGTCCTGCTATAAATGACTTTTTTCCCTGAGTGCTTGTGCTTGCTCCAGATAATTCATTTTCATTAGGAAGGTTGATCTGCTAGTCATTATTTAATTATGAAGTATACTAATGAGGATGGGTGATAAGAGTTGAGTTCTTGCAGTATCACAGCCTCTTCTACTGGGCCCATAACATTAGCTAATCTAGTTTTCAAATGTTTGAGAGAGGCTTTCAGTCATCACTTCAGGTAATGCTCGCTTGAGCGTATTAGGGAACCTGTGCCAATCTTGGAAGGTGCCAAGTGCTCTCGTTTCCCAGAGGAATCGACGGTATTGAGATTCTCGGAGACTCAGTTAAGTACATGATCCTTGCTTCCAGAAAGCAGCACACAGTGAAAAGTCACGGATACTATCAAAATAGCACCTTTGCCCCTTCATGCAGAGGTTGTGTACTTGATGCATGTGAGAAGGGCTCAGCCAAATCCCAAGTGTTATTGAAGTTAAAGCAAAAGTGACCTTCTCCTAAACTATCCCTGAGCAAACCTCCTACTGAGCAGAATCATAAAAGCTCAATTACTAAAAAATAAACATGTTTGAAACCCTTCATATGTCATTCCACAAACATAATTGCTTTTCCAGATTGTTTCTGTGTGGTCTAATAAATGATGAGAAAAGACCCCAGAGACTTTTTGGCATGTCCAGTAAGTAGTTTAAGGATGGCTAGTTTAACCTGTGCTGTTTAAAGAGTGGCTTTTGGTAAGATGATGCATTTTAACTAGCCCTCTTTTTAATTCAGTGCATTCTTGTACCTTTAAAAAAAATCTCAGTAGATCCAGTGGGAGCTGACTTGGGAGCTGCGCGCTCTCTCTTCAGTGGATATTTCAGAGTGGACTAGGATCAGGTAAAAAAGTAAACCAATTTGACATGAAACGTGGATGCATTGAGATGGATGTGATGCAAATACCTCATCACTGTCAGCGATACGCATTTTTAAGAAAATCATTTTACGTAATCCAGTTTGAAGAGGAATCAGGCTAAAGCTGACTAATTTTCTGCTGGGTCACGGAGCACTTGATGAAATCTTGTAAAATCTTCTAGAAGCACAGAGAGACTCTTTGCTAAAGTCCATTGGCGCAGGTCCACAGACTCTATGCAAGTGGGATAACTTACCTGTAAGGAAAAAATAAGAACACAGATTTAACTTGGCTGTCATCAAGTGTTGCGAAACCTGTTTAAAAACTTAATCTATTCTCAGGTCATTTTCCTTTCATACCGCTTTACAATTTACCAAAGAAAAAAAAATTAATCCTGTGGAATAGGTGTATATGATTCTTAATTACTATCTTGACATTTTTTTTAGCGACTGTATTATGGATGATACTGTTTTAGAAAAAACAGTTAGCAGCTCACTGGAGATTTCATTTCTCCAGGAGTCACAACCTGGGCATTGGAAAATGCAGGCTGGTTTTTGAAAATGATGGTCAATCTTATAAAAATTGTCTGTAAAAACTGTGTGCTGTTGGCATCTCAACAAGATTTAAGCTGATAAGATTACATTTTTTGGAAAATGCTGACTGAAATTTGGCTTAAAGCAGTCTTTGACCCCCAAATTGTGAGAAGAATGTAGGAGTGGCCGAGGATGGTATGATTTTCTGGTTTTTTTGAGTTCCTCAGCCAGCTCATCTTCTAAGGGAGGTACAGTCTAAGCTTGTATTTCTGTCCTCATTTGTATAATCAACAGAGGTTTTGCTTTCTCAGGAAAAATGACATTACATGACAACATTAAAACTTCATGTTTTAAATTTAATGGTTAATACAAAAATACAGACCAGTCTAAATTGTCATAAATTGACTGGTACAGGCTAGAATAGCATCACTGAAAATTTTGCAGTAATTCAGACCATCTCCATTTGCTTCATGTTTATTACTAATGATAGCATTGCCCTAATAATGTCATCATTTTTGTATGTATCCCAAACATTCATATACTTTTCCTTATGCTTTTTCTATGGACTGGCCTCTTACACAATCATCTCTAACAGCAGCTTTTGACCTGTGATACTGGTTTCAAGTAAATACGTTACCTTTTAAATTAAGTCTGGATGAGTTCCATTCAGCTATTTTTGAACAAAAATTTCTCTTTGCCTAAAAAGACTTAATTTTAGGAAATGCTCATTTGCATCTGAAATGATGTTGTTCTTTATCCATTTGTAGCTAAACCGATCGAGTTCTGGGAAAAATGAGGAGAAGAAAGGGAATAAGGGAAATGGGAAAGGTGAATCTGTTTCTGAAGGTGGAAAGACAGCCGTGGTGTTTTCCTTGAAGAATGAAGTTGGTGGATTAGTGAAAGCTCTCCGACTCTTCCAGGTAAAGCCTACAAATCACTATGCTGACTGGACTGAGGAAGGCTACTGAGGGCAGGTTGTTTGTTGATATAAATCTAATGGACCGTGGCGGAAGGAATAGAGAGCAGTTACACTCTGCAGAATTGAATAAAAGTAACTTAAAATTTTACGGACCGTTCAACAAAGCATTTTGGGCTCATGAAGGGTTTTCTGGAATAAAGTTTAACAGTGATGCTGATTTTCACACCATTTGCTTTAGATTTCCGACGTGTGATTCTCAACACTGTAAATTAGATCTGAAGTTGTGTGTGCAGGCCACAATGAAAGAGGGCACTTTCAGAGAGCAGTTCAGAATATAAATTACATACAGTCGGGTGGTGGTGGCAGCCTTGCTGCAGGACAACGTTTGGTCATGAAGTTAAATGCATCTTTAAGTGCTTGCAGGGTCAGGGCTTTATGTGTCTAACTAGAACGTAAATTGTGAAGTATTGGTTCACATACAGATCCCCATGCAATCGGTGGGTTTTGGTCAGACTGCTGGTACTGCATGTAGTTTGCTTGCCTTATTAGTAAATTGAAGAGGGCTTGGAGGCGTGTCTGAGGATAGTTAAAAGCAAAGCAGTACGATAAAAGTCTTAAGTTGTTCAGTCTGTGCAGGGCAGTGAAGAGAAAGTTAGGAGGTGGCTTGGAGTCTACTGCTAAAGCCAAACCATCAGAGGGATGTAAGTGTGGGACCACTGGGCATTACCAGTCCTAACTCACAGGAGCTGGCTCTGGGAGCAGATTCCCAAGGCTGATGTAGATACCTAGATTCCCCAACCAAGGAAAAGGGGGTGAATTAGACCCCCAAGAAGCAGGCTGCCAGGAACCAGGGTGTTTGGCAGAAAGCTGATAGGAATTGCAGGAATCATGTTTTCAGTGCAGCTTCTCTCCAAGGGCTAAGTGTCTAACTGCAGCTCTGGCTTAAACGCTTGAATGGGTTCATACCTGAAATCCTGCATTTACACATCAACTCCCCCCTCCTGGGAATGGGCATATAAGTCACTCTGGTCTCTTAAAACATGGCTGGAAGATGTTGCAGAGACACCACCCCCATTCACGGAGTCACTTAACGATTCGAATACTGTGAGGGGGAGTGCAGGGTTTTGTTCTCTTCTCAACCTAGGCTAGATCAAAGCCACTTGTCCAACTTCTCAAGAGAATGCCTAAAACTGTTACCTCTGTGTCAGCTGAAAACACGCAGGGGAGTCCACTGGCCTGTGTTATTCAGGAGTAGATGATCAAAACGATCTGCTCGGCTTTGTAATTTGCCAGTTTACAAATAGCAGATTCAAAACCCTCAGGAGATGGAGGGTTTTCCTTCTGTGAATTTGTTATGTGAATGGGTTAACTAAGGAGATACACTGTATACATACCTTATGGAGCATGCCAGTTAAAGAATTATGTACCTATATCCAGAGGTGTAAAAGCAGAGACTGCTGCTTGCCTGTACCAGAGGGGACCTTCACCTGAAATGGACATTTCTGCAAAGTACACCAGGCAGGTGGAAGTACAAGCACAGAGTTCTCCCCATTTGGAAGTCAAAAAATGTTTTATTGGCTTCACTGAGTAAGTAAAAGGATAGTTGTGAAAATAACAGACAGTTTGTGTCTGGCAAAAAAAGGAAAAATCAAAGAGCAAATAGAAATACTGGTTGAAAGTAATCATCTAGTCCAACCTCCTGTTTTGAAGCAAGGCTATCACAACACTAGGTCAGGTCAGCCATAACACATTATGGTTGTCTGTCATTGTACGACACCCTTGGCAGACCAGTAGTTGTGGGAGAGATACCCCCAAGGAAAATTTTAATGCTAGAACTATTTATACACTCATGTATTTAGTTTTGATGGGGATATTATAATAGAGAATAATTACATTTTAATTTTATTACTATTACCACTTCAGCTAATTCATAATTGCTGCAAGAAAGATAGATGAGGACTGAGACACAGTTATCCTTAAAAAATATTTTCTCCCTCATGTTCGTGAGAGATGCTGAAGTAGTACACGTTTAATAGCGTCTAAGCAAACACACTCAAATACAGTTAAATTAACAGCATTATTATGCATAATGCCTAATAAAATTGCATTTCGTGTTTAACAAAGTAAATATACAATTGCATTACAATTTTTTTCTTTTTAAAAATTATAAAGTAATACTGTCCTTTGTAAAAGGTTGCCTTATTAAATAAAATTAAATCTTCATTAAACACAATAGTATTATTTTTACACTCAGTTTTCAGATTTTTTTGTCTTTACTAAGCATCACTAACCAGTTATGTAGGTCCAAAGTGAGTACTTTCAATGAAAACACCTTTTAATAACTGGAAAAACTTTCCTGAGGAACATGCATCAATATTCCCCTTCTAGCTGGTATGTCTATATTTCACACGCTATTTCATCTTTCCACAGGAGAAACATGTGAGTATGGTTCATATTGAATCACGAAAATCGAAGAGAAGGAACTCGGAGGTGGAAATTTTTGTGGACTGTGACTGCAGTAAGAAAGAATTTAATGAACTAATCCAGTTGCTCAAGTTTCAAACTAATATTGTATCTCTCAATCCACCAGAAAACATCTGGACTGATGAAGAAGGCAAGGCTGCTTTTGTATCACTTGGTTTAGACGCTGACAAAAGTTTTGCACAGGTATCTCCATAAGCTTACACTCTAGTACATTCAACTCATTCTGTCTTCTGCAGATCTCGACTGTGTCCCTTGGTTCCCCAGGAAGATATCTGAATTAGACAAATGCTCACAGAGAGTTTTGATGTATGGATCTGAGCTGGATGCAGATCACCCCGTAAGTGTAACATAAAATTGTATTGTAGATAATTTGTTCAGGTTATTTGCTAGTCAAATAAAAAGCCTGTTGAATGCCGATTCTGAGTACTTTTTTGAGCATATGGATTTCAGAAGGTGGGGATTTAGTTCTCTTCAATGGTTTCAGTGAATTCATTTTCCTTTTCTGTAGTAGGACACCCAAAAAGGAGGTCCTCCAGAAAACTTATTCGCTCTTGAACAACTATGTCCCCTTTTGTACTGCTTTCATTTATTTATTTTTTTAATTAACTCGTTGATAGAAGCTTTCAGACTCAGAGTTTAGATCAATGTGACCTTCAGTTCTGTCACAGCTCTTAGGTAAGAATTGATACTAACTTAGGTGTCAGAGAAGAAAGAATTATGAAGGAAGACTTCCTTGGGCACTCAAGAGGTAATTGCAAAATAAATCAGAGCAACATGTTCCTATTTCTGCATGAATGCAGCAGATGGGAAGGTGTCTTGCATTGTTTCCTGTCTTTGGTGACAGGAGACATTTCACACAAGCTGTATCTGCAGTAGTGCCAAATGCTCAGTGCAAAAGGCAAAAAAAAGGATTTGTTGCTGTTTTATTTCTTTTGGCTGATGTCCATAAATGCTTAACTTCTGGGTCTCTAGATGGCGGATGATGGCAAGCGTTTGTGTTAACAACATTTTCACTTGTTCTAAATCCAAATTTCTATCATTGGACCACTTGGCTGAAAGATAGTGATGGTAGCTAGTTGTATTCATCCCTAATCCAAAGTAGAATAGGCTGGATTAAACTGGTATTGTAGGAAACTTCCAGCTGAAAGGAAGTAGGTAATGAACTCAGATATCTGACCGTAAGATTGTCTTGTAATAGAATCAGATTAAACTGTAGCTGTAGGTGATAGTCTCCTTTGGTTTTTGTTACACGCATTTTTGTTGGTACTGTCCAAGGTGGTGAAAAATGGCCCCAAAGAGATTGTAAGTGACAGCAGAAAGATCAGTTCGGTGTAGGGGACTCTCTAGTGATGCATTTGTGCTATACCATGATACTACAGTGCCTGTGCGGACTCCTCCCTGGTGACTGCCCTGGCTGAGGAGAGGCAGGTACTCCTGGTGGCCCTGGGTTTGGGGCTGTATGTCAGTGCAGAAATGGCACTCAGGCCGCTGCCTTCTGTCCTGTCTGCTCCACAGCTGCCGTGCCGTGGCAGGGGCTCAGGCACAGACCCTAATGCCTGCATATAGAAGCATATGGACATCATCACTATGTCCCCTGGCAGCCCCACTTCCCTGTCTCTAGTGTCGCCTGCCCATGTATCAGCCATGATAAGCACCATCACCTCGCTTGGTTTTCAGCCATGTCTATCGCACGTGGGCCCTTCCCACACTGTGGGCCCACAGTTGGGGAGCATGTTCCTGGATCCTGATTTCTGCCATGTACTTCTTGATGACAAACGAGGCTTTACCTCGCATTTTCTCAGGATGGAAAAGTCTGTTGATTACCTGCAACCATTATCAGTAATTTGGTTCAAACAGAGGCTGTAGTGGCAGGGATT
>NW_009233196.1:43748-76261 GCF_000690835.1 Fulmarus glacialis | reverse complement strand
TATGTCGTTGACGAGCCATTTGATACTGTTTTGTGTTCTGAGCTGGTGCCTTCATTAAATACTTGAGTGCTCTGCTGAAAATCTGCCTTCAGTTTTGCAGACAATGAAAAAAGACATTTGCATTATATGAATATATATTTTACACTTGTGGGAACTCTTATAAACATAATTTACACACCATTTGTTAGCCTATGCAGCATGCTAGGTATTAAAGATGGGGGAAAAAACTGTAAAATCTGTGACTGGGCTTTCAAAGGCCACTTCTGGTGCCTGTCCTGTTCCTTAGCGGTGGTGTGTAGGTGCCAGAGGACCAAAGAGAATTACCCTATTACAGAACCAGCACAGCACCTCTTCAGCAGCATAGCCCTAGCCCACTCCATATTGGCTAATGGTTTCAGTCTCAGTTTCATTACACGTGACAGGCTTTTAAATCCCCTGTGCTGTCTTCCATTGCTTTTCAGCTCTTTAATGGTCTGCAGCTGAGTAACTCAATGCTTACGTCAAAAGATACTAAGCAGACAAGGAGGCGCTCCCAGATTACAGCAACTTTTTGCCAGTTGAAAAGCTTTTCTGTGTAGGAGTGGAGGTTGAAGGTTTTGTGCAGTCCTTTGACATCCTCCCTTTCTCTGCCCCAGCAGCGCAGCTTTGGTTATGGGGCAGTAAAATGCCTTCTGAGTTTTCTGGAAGCTCATACAAATATTTCAAATCAAACGACGTTATCTTTTCATTCCCTTCAGTGATTTGCGTTTGTGTATGTGAGCAGTAAGAAAAAAATGCATTTTACTTCTCAGCTCTAACTAGGGGAAACTTAAACTTTCTGGGCTACTAACTGGGGAACTTAGATAACTACCCTTTTTCATCTTCAAAAGATTGGCAGTTCTTCCTCGAAAATAGATAACTCTTTTCGTAGTCCAAAACCTGAAGTGTCTACATCTTTTATAGGTATAGAAGAAATCCTGTTTTAGTTTTGAGTAGCTCAAAGGGCTGTAACTGGCTGGTGTGTATGTGTTACATAGCTCTTTTGTGCTTAATATGGAAAAGGTATGAGCCTACTGTAGCCCATGAGGTAGGCCCTTCTTTTGTAACTCACATTGGAGCAATATGCATATTTGCTGCTGGAGGCTGATGGTTCAGTCCCTAATGTGTTGGTTAAGATGGCAACTGCTGAAGTAGCATCTTCAAAATGAGTTGCGTGTGAACTCTGGGCGCATGATTCTTCTAGTGAAGAAAGATGTATTAAAGATAGGTAAATTATTCAGCTTTGTGCCTGCGTGTAGATCTCAGTTCAGATTAGGGAAAACCTGAGTTAGATGAAATGACAAGGAAAAAGTTTCCCTTTTTCAACATCTTGGATGAATGACTGTACCTATGCACAAACCTGTCTTGAAAAAACTCCTGTGGGACTTTGGTGGGGAAAAAAGTGAAGAAATCCTTATCTTCTCTTGCAGTTCAGTAGATAGTGTTAATCAAAATACCATATAATTAGGTACGAAATAAACACTTTTAATGATTTATTTTATAATTTTTACAGCTAATTTTCTGTCCTTATTGTAAATTACTCTCTTCTTCCTTGCTTAAGGGATTTAAAGACAATGTCTATCGACAGAGAAGAAAGTACTTTGTGGATGTTGCCATGAGCTATAAATAGTAAGTACTGGCATAATTCTTTTCTGTGCTGCTGACTGGTTAGAATTCATGCTCTACTTAATTCTGTAGGATGAAGTTTAACAGTAGGCAAAGTCATCCTTTAAACTTTGACTATCTGAGTGTAGGCTATAAATGACAAACCTGATGCTTGAAATCCCGTTACATTTTCAGTACAGATACAAGTAAAGGCAAGTAAAGCATTTGAAAGGTAAGCACTATCTCTTCAGCATTTCATTCATAGCTGCTTAAACTTAAGAAGCTCTTCTGCAAATGCTTGCATGTCTTAATGACAAACTGATGCACTGCTGAATCGCACATATCTAGCATCCCTACGTAGTTGGACGAGCTCACTAAAAAATGGAATTATTATTTTCTTCTCATGCACTTACTGCACTGGATGCTGCAAAATGCCATTTCTCAATTTTGCCAACACAGCTCTAAACTTCCCAGAATTCAGTCAGTGGATTTCTCTGTAGTTAGTGGAGCTGGTGCCTGTGCACTGCATGTGTTTTCTCATTTTGATTTTTTTTTTTTCCATGTCAGGTCAGTATTTTCAATTTGCTACTATCCCTGGCAGTGAGAAAACTTTCTGTGCTACCTACAAATACCTACTGTGTTTTAATTTTCTTGTCACAGAAGCATTCAACTAATTCTAATCATACTCTAGGTTTTATTTGCAACAGGCCTAAGCCCTCATTCTTAAGGGAAGAACATACTAATTTCATGTTCTTTTCCATTTTACCACACTTCTTGAGGTTTTTCATTTTTCTCCTTTGAGATTTCTACCTATGTTGTTGAAAGAATATAAAAAACAACAATTTTTCTCCCTTTGTAGAAGGCACATCCTGTCAGGAGGCAATTAAAAAATGGATTTTTGAAGGTTTTTCAGTTCTGATTTTTTATTTTTAACATACAGAAGCTACAGAAGGCTGGGGGAACAGGCGGATTAACTCTGCTTTGTGCCCATATAATCCTGATAATATTTCTCCTTTACTTTTGTCCCATTCCTGTCATTAAGCTATTACCAATCTAATAAATGTGTAAGTGCCAGAGTTCGTTCCCCCTTTTTTTTGCCCACGGTGGCCTTTGTTTAGCTGGGTGCTCATGACATTCGTCCAGCACACTGAGCTGCTGCCTGCTGGGGGGAGGGTGCTGGTTGATGGAGAAGCTTCCTAGGCTGACCAGGTAAGTCCTAAGTTTAAACAGTTTTCAAATGTAAATTGAGAAAGTTTTGTGGTTTTTTGTTTGTTTGTTTGTTTGTTTACAACTGATTGATTGATTATCTTTTTTTCAGTCTAATGCTTGCTGTAGAGTTAGCTCTTCTTGCCTAGCATTTATTGCAGTCTGAAATGTCAAGTAGGTACCTGTGGATGAGGGCAGACTGTGTGCGCTCCTAGAGCTCTTTCAGTAATCTCGGGTAGTTCTCCATTTACCCATGATGGTAGCAGTAGTGCCATGCATTTCACAGCTGCTAAGCTGCTGGAAATATCTTCCTCCCTTCTCTCTCTCAGCTGCCTAAGTGCCGGAAAGATCATGCTGCTGGCTCGCCAAGCAGTGGTTGGTCTTCTGCTACAAACGGTATTTTTTCTGCCCTGAAACCAGTGAGGAACATCTTTTCGCAAAAATCACGTAGAGTAATCCTGCATATTCCCAGAAAAACAGATAAAAGAAAGGAAAAAATCTTTTCCTTCTTTAGATTTTGAAGGCTCAAGAACCATTTCTGCAGGCACGTTACAAAAATCATACAACCCAAACCAGAGGTTACAGATCTTGTACCTCAGCAAAACTGCTCAGAAGTACTCCTTCATCCCACTGATCTTTTCAAACCTTTAAAAGTTTTCAAACTCTTCCTATTATTATCAGCAGAAGGAAAACAAGATGCTTCACATATTTTTAGCTAGGGACCACAAAATGGCTGGGAGGCCAGTGATTAGGGCAGTTACCTAAGATGTGGCAAAATCTCATTCGTACTCCTCAGGTCTCCTGCAGTGGTTATCTTAACCCCAGGGATGTGCCGTATCTACTGGGCTGTACAGTCAGTCTGTCTCCAGCTATGCTTGTAGAGACATAGAGACAGCCCAGGCAGACATTTACCCTCAGCATCCTGCAGCCCAGCCTAAGCCATGCTGAGGAAAGGCAAATCAGCTCATGGAGGACTCTGTGCTGCTACAGCAAAGCTGTTTCTGCTACCCATGCTGGGGAGCTCAGAATTAATATAGGTGTCTTGACACTACGTTGCAGTCTCATCACACTCTCTTCTGTGGTCTAATGACTATTTACTTATTTATACAAAAAGAACAGCTCTGTTGTAAGGACAGCTTCCCTCAGGGATAAATTCAGAACTTTGTCTTGAACTTCTCAGTGTCTTCCAGGTAAGTGACCTTCCTAATCATTTACTGAGGCTTGATGCCTTTCTACTTTTCCAGTGTAAAAAAACCCCACCACACTTGTTTCCTTAAAAAAATAACCAAGAAATTTGGCTGCAAAGAATTGGCTGCAAGGAATTGGCTCTGCAAAAAAATTGTTGAGTTGAAAATCCTGGATCAGCATTTCCTTTATGAATTGCTACTGTTCGATAGTGGTAGATGTTCTGCTTTGCTTGAACATAAAGAGGCCTCTGTAGTGGGGAGAGAGAGAGAAAAACACTAAGAAGTGAACTTGGAGGAGCAGATATTTGCTGGTGCTGGATGTTAGAGGGAAAGACATGTTAATAGAGCACAGCAGTGAAAATCAGCTGTATGAAATAAATGGACCAAAAAAAAAAATTCCTCCCTCGTTCACTTAGCTTCTGTCCTAAAGATAGTGAAAATGTGTTAATCTTGCTAATTAGTCCTTTGAGACTGATCAGGGAATGCAAAAGTGTTGAGAAAATTAAATCTGGAGGAAAAATACAAGGTTTAAGAGGGAATTCATAATATGAGTTGATAGCTCATGACCATGGCAAGATGGAAAGACCCTATTTTAATAAGGGGAAATAAAAATTCAGGATAGGTTAGCTTGTAGAGTCATCTTACTCAACCACAAGAAAACTGCTATGCAGGCTGGCCATTCCCGTGATTTATGGAAAAGTTTGAGTGCAAGGTGGGTCTTGCTTGTTGAAGTAAGAGGGCGAGAAAAATGAGATTTGCAGAGTTGAGTGAGAAAGGCATAGGTCCTCCCTCAAGTCTGATCAAGGCTGCCTTGATCCTCTGGATAAAGAAAGCTGTATCCTGATCAGCTGGAAATAAGATCAGCTCTCCCAAGCACAAATCCTATTAAGGAATTAATGTTCAGTGAACCTTACTTCAGTACTAATGAATTAATTGAAACAATAACTAAATTATAAACCTTTTAGTAAGCAGTGAACAAGCTTCAGATCCTTGATTGTGTTTATACCTCTTTAGCGACAGGCTGAATAGAAACCTGAGTTTTTCCACTGGTGCACAGATTTCTTCAGCTTTGCTGGGCCAGTGCTGACCCGTACTGGCAGTATCCGTAGTAGAGGTCAGGTCTAAGGAAGAGGGAGGAGGCTTCTGCACAGTATTCTGGCAACCCCAGGTGGATGGAGCAGCAACCTGCTTGTATGTGTCATGTACAGTACAATTTAGAATAGCTGTGTTGTGCTTTCTGTGAGCTGGCAGGCAGCTTAAGGCTGATAAAGTGTAAAGGTGAAGACAGATACTAGACCTGAAGGACTGACTCTCGCTGCAGAATGGGCACTAACCCAATGCAGCTTCTGTTGATGAGAAATGCTTCATTAAATGTGTTGCAATTCTTGTCATGTCTGCAAAAGAGTGGCTGAAGGGGAACTAGCAGGTGTGTTGGATGTTCAGTGAGTCCTTAACAAGTATGAGTACCTCATACAAAGTGGCCTTTGACTGACAGGTAACTGCCATGGATAAAAATACTTTGATATGGTGAAAGGAAGGGGATTAAATAGTAAGTTTTCAGTAAAGATGAGGGGACAACCACAATGCAGGTAGGGTGGATGCTCTTCTCTTGTACTGGTAGAGACTGCATAGCAGCAATCACATGTGACATGAGGGCTCATTCCTCGTATGGTGGAGGCAGGATTATGAATGTGGTGACAGTCATGATAGAGAGCCAACCCACAGCAAAAGCCCAGCAATTCTCCTGCTGCAGTGAGATTCCCCGTGCCTGATACGCCTGTTCAGCTGCTGTATGCGACACTGGGGAAGCTGCAGCACTGGGCTGGGAGTGCCCTGTGTCGGGGGAGTGGGAGATAGGGACTGATGGGGTGGAGGGGGATCCTGTGAATCCCTTTGCCAATCTGTACTTCGTTACAGTGTGGGAAAAGAGGATACCTGAAGAGAGGGCAGACTGCACAGGTTACATACTATAGATTTTGAACATTAAATCCAGAGAAAGATTATAAAGTTTCTAGGGGGAATTCATAATGTGAGATGATGGCCCATGACCATGGGATGGGAAATTCCTTACAGCTAAATACAAGGCAGTGCAAATTGGAAGAAGCCCTTCGTACTCTTCACACTGTCAGTCAGTTTTGAATTAGCTGTTACCACTCAAGGCAAATCTTGGATGTCAGAGAGAGATTAGTAGGTACCCTGGAAGGCTCCTGCTTTGCAATTTCTGTGCATTTGTGTATGAGAGGTGTATTTAGAAGCTTAGTTTCACCCATGCTAGGCTCTTGGGTCTGAGGTGAGCTTCCTCATGACGTAGTCCTGCATGAATTTGCGGTTCCAAACATATCTGCACATGTAAGCAACAGTCTAAACAATAAATATATATGTTTTAATTGGATCCACACGTTTCTAAACATCTATGAAGTTGCCTAATCTTCACTTTGTAAAACGCTAGGTAATGATGCTGTGTGATTTTTATGTATTTTAAAGAATGCATAGAGCGTGCAGTCTGCCGGTGGTCTTACTGAATCTACAAGTTAGACTGAATCAGGATCTTCAGCTAACCACTTGCAAAGGCATCAGTGGCAATAAATGGATAAATATTACTCTGGTATAGGAACATGGCATATAAGAAATCCATCTTTCTACTATGATATGTACAAAGATTAAGAAATAATCTCATTGCTTAATAAGAAATACAGTTCTTAAGAAATAAATGTAATATGTACAACATAACATCAAGAAGAAATTCTAAGAAGAAAAGCATCTAGATGTCATTTTAAAATAGTTTTTAATAGTTTTAATAGGCTCTGTCTGCCTTTATTTATTTAAATAATACTTTTCACAGAAATTTTGCCATCCAGAGTCTGTCTTGAATCTGGTTGTATTCAAATGTATTTTGTATTATTTTATTTTTTACAGTGGTCAACCCATTCCCAGAGTGGAGTACACAGCTGAAGAAATTAAAACATGGGGGGTGGTATTTAGGGAACTCAGTAAACTCTATCCCACCCATGCTTGTCGTGAATATTTAAAAAACTTTCCTCTGCTGACCAAGTACTGTGGATACAGAGACGATAATGTGCCTCAGCTGGAAGATGTTTCTGTTTTTCTTAAAGGTAAGATTCATATTTGGTTTGTCAATAGATACAGTTTCATGAAAACACTCTTTTCTGTTAGTATGAAATACAAAACACATTGAATGAAAAGACTCCCAGCTTTGTCAGTGGACTTTGGTTTAGTCTGAAGTATCATTCTGTTTTTGACATTCTCCATGGTAGAGGGTTTGTTGAGTCAAGACAGTTGTACATATGTACCTGCAGGTATGAAGCTGAGAGGAATTAAACAGCTGAACACGTATCACTGGATGTTATCTTGCACAGGGAGAAAAGTCCTTCAGTATGATGAAAAGTTAGCTCTGCTCTTCTCATTGCCACAGGGTGGATGTTCTGATAACCACAGTGGGCATCCCCCAAATATCCAGGCAGGTAAAAGAGGGAATAAAATGCCAAGATAACTGAATTTAAAGAGGAGAGCAAGTTTGGCACATTGTTGTACAGCCTGATGAATATGAGGCTTTCCTGGGTGCCCAAGACCTCATGAAGCTAGTCATTATATTTGTATGTTGAAAAAACTCAGTGGGACTCCTTAGGTAATCTGGTATTTCTCTTTCGTGTTGTTTTTTAAGGGGTCAGGATCTTACATATTTAAGTTTGAAAATACTCTTCTTTTTTATCTGTAACGGAAATGTATCCCATATGGAAGGAGAAATGGCAGACGTGAACTTGCAGTTTTTAACTCTAGAGGAAAAGCTGCCAAAGAGTTCAGTTAAGATTTTCTCTTCTCCTCAGGGCTCCCTTCAGATACATATACTTGTTCCTTAATCCTCTTGCTCAGAAGCTGCTGGAGCTTAGGGACTAAAATATTGTAAAGACAGCTGTTTGGAAAAAAATGTTATGTGCTGTTAATTGTTATGAGAAAAAATAGCAAAGTGTTTTGTCCCACATGTGCATGGAAAATTTTTAACTAAGAGAAATACAAAATTTGTAATGAAAGGCTTACTTTCCCCAGTCCCTGCTTCATCCATAACTCTTGTTTGTGAAACACCTGCATTTACTAATAACTGACTTATCACTGCTTGAATTTGGTTGTGTCCTTCTGGGTCTCTCATCTATTGTGTTACGGTGTCTAAGGAATGATGCCAAAGTTTACAGGTTCTTTCTTCCTAACTGGAAACTCAAAACCTCACACTTCTTTCAGACTAAATACAACAATAGTAGTGTCTGTTGAAGTAAAACTTGGAATATCTTCCTGTAAACTTTGGAAAGAGAAAAGAATGAATTTGGGAGAGAAATGTCCTTTTCAAAGTCACTGAGTCTGAAATAATTCCCCACTGGGACTAATCTGACAAAGGAACACTTTGTTAAATAAAAGAGGACCTCAACTGTTAAAGTTGGTTTTTTACTGTCACAAACAGTATTTTATCTGTAAAAATAAGGACAGATTTGATTTAATCCTATTCTGTTCTATTAGTTTTTAATGTATTTTACAGAAGTCATCTTCTGTTTTGGAAACTTCTCTCCTAGGTACTAGACATGAAAATCAGATAGTTGGTGATTTGAGAACATCACTTATGGTACCCTACCATCTTTTCTAGACAAAGGTATTAAAATAAGCTTTGAAATACCTCAAGCTGTTTTCATTAAACATATGCTAGCAATGCAAAATAGTTCTTGTACATAATAGGTGAAAATGATGTGTGGTGATCTTCAACCAAGATACTCTCTGTGTCATGCTTCTGGTGGAATAATTAACTATAGATCATTACCTGTCCTCAGAAATGGATATAGGGATATATAATATGGTCTTTTATTATCTCCTTCACTTTCAGAAAGGTCTGGCTTCACAGTGAGACCAGTTGCTGGATACCTATCTCCCCGAGATTTTTTAGCTGGCTTAGCATATAGAGTTTTTCACTGTACTCAGTACATACGACATGGCTCAGATCCTCTCTACACACCAGAACCGTAAGTTGCTACATTTGCTTTAGTGCTGAAAAAACGTGATTGCTGGATTCTTAAAAGACCCAGTTGAATTGCCAAGATTGAAAAGAGGAACCTTCCCACAAAGGTAAAAATCTGGTTACACCATTGTTGACAAAACCCTTCACATTGGTGAGCCAGAATTTAATTCAAAAGCTTCTTTTGGACTTTTTACTTTCCTTAAATAACTAGGCTATTTATATGGTGGGTCAAAAAATTCTATCATCTGGATTATTTTTCAGTGGAAAATGGAGTTTTCAACTAAATATTTTGAAAAAGTATCTAAAATTTTATTTTCTGGTGGACAACTAAGCAAAGAAGTTGGGAAAAAAGCCCTGAATCCCTGGAAAAAAATTTCTTTCAGAATTATAATTTGGTCGCCTTGTGTCCTTATTTATCTTTTTTGGGCCAGACTCCACAGCTGAACATCATTTCTCTCCTGTGACACAATGCAAGCAAGTCATGAGGCACTGTTCTCTCACGCAGAGAGGATATTAGATATGAAGCCTGTTACAGGGGACATGATAGAAAGAAGAGACACTTCAACTATGACTTTCATGGGACAGCACTGCAGCTTTTCCAAAACAGAATATTGCGAGTTTGGATGAAATATTTTGGCATTTGGTCTCTTGATGAAAAGTGGGGGGAAAAAGATCGAGGCGATTGTAGTTCTTGTCTGGTGTTATATATGGTATGCTCTGTACAGTAATAACAGCACAATACATGTCAGTTAGATAATATGGAGGTAGTTTCACCAAAGGCATCCACTGATCTTGTAACCAGAGGAATGACATTTTCGCAGTGCATCAGTCATCAGACGGTTAGTGTGAAATTGTAACTTGTTTATTCAGCTTATACTATTTTGGAGTATTTTATTTTTGCCAAAATTTACACAAAGGCTTCACATATATATATTCCGCTCCAGTCCTGTAAACACTTGGACCCGTGCCTAACTTTGATTTCATGAATAGACTGCTGAAACCATGGAATAATATTTTTGGATATAAAAGGATTAATGGAACTGCATAATAATCTGTCCCTAAAAATGCTCTAACATTATTCTGGCTGGAGTCACCAGGTGGTGCTGTTACACACATATCTACTTACTCTTTTCCTCAGCATGTCAACTGGGCAAAGTATTTGCTAAAACGCTATGAGGCTAGTTTTGTCTGCATGTTTTTAATGGGAAAGAGGTGGTAATCCCTGAAGGAATTCACTCACTTCTGTACCCTCTGTAATCAGAACTTTAATCTCTTAAATTTGTAGGCAAATTGCAAATTCTGAAAGAATTTTACATTGTAGCAATTGGGGCTTGAATATATGATGCTGGACCTCTTTCGGTCTATCTGAAAATATCTGTAGGTATTTAAAAAAACCAAAATTATACTTAGGAAGTACCAGGTTTTGCACCGATGATTTCCTCTCCTGTGGGAAGCCAGTGTGTCAGATGGCAGCACCTGCCAATGCTCAGCAAAAGAATAATGACATTTATTAACTTAGTACAAACTGGGAGAACATTTTCATCTGTTGATAGGGGATTTAGGTACATTACTCCAACAGGAACAAAGGAAGGAACATCTTCCAGGAAACAATTAAGTGTGTCTATGTTTTTGCTGATATTCTCTGGTACATTGATTTGTATATTTGACACCGCTGTAGTTTTCAGGATGCTGCTTACATTCAGAATTATGCAGTGTATCATAGCTGATCCTTAGCACTAACGGCGACTACTTTTTTGTAACCTTTCTGGTCATGGTGTCTGGAAAGTCACTATGTAGTAATACTACTTAAATTAGAATGAAGATTTTTATCCCTTAATTGGGGTGAGCTTAAAAATACAGGTTATGGTCTTAACAGCTCTAAATATGACTAACAGAGGAATTAATTGTCATTTTCTAATGATTTTATTCTCTTCCTGCAGACTTACTTGTTCCGAAACCACGTAAATTAAATAATCTGTACTATCAGGAACTCCATAGGAAAATTTTGAAAATCCCATTTAAAATGTGTTTAAATTTTTTCATAAGATAGAGCATATAGTAAGTGTTATCAGAAACGTAGAGTGAAATCCTGGCTTTTTTGTAATTAGCAGCAAAACTAAACTGACTTGACTGGGGACAGCTCTTCATCTTCTGCAGTAGCTGCAATGCCCTGAGATCTGCTGGTTGATATATGGGGCCATAATGAGGTTTGCTGCGGGTCCCTGGCTTGGTGAATGTTGCATTTTCAATGATATAAACCTGGTAAAAAGACTCCCTTTGACTTCAGTGGGCTTTCCATCAGATTTAACACCCAGGCTGTAGAGCTAGATACAAATTAGAGAGTTCATTTGGTTTGATCTGTATCACTACTATATGCATTTTAAAACATTTCTTCCTGAGTTTCATTATGTTTCTACTACATTCACAATATAGATTTCCTCTGCTCTGCTCACTAATTTACTCCAAGAAAAATCTTTTGCTGTGAAAAGTGCATTACGAAAATCTTATTTTCTCTGAGCAATGTGTGTGAATAAATTAAAGGAACTTAATTATTTTCTGAATAAAACAAAACAAAAGAATCAAGCCTTGGTAGTTAAGCAAAGAATTATGTTGTTTAGACTATCTATAAAGGGCCAGCCTGGCAGGGAAATCTCAGAGACTCCAATGACAATCCCAAATGCTGGGTCATGGTTCTGCTTGGGGGACTTTTTTTTTTTTTTTTGTTCATATGTTTTTGTTTCAAGCTCTCCTCTTTATAACTGTGTGTTCAAAATACTACTTTGCATAGTTTTAATGGAAGAATCTACAAGCTAAAGGCATGAGAGAAATATCTTCTGCCTCCTCATCCTCCTCCTCTTGCCAGGAGAGACAAGTTGATGGGGCTAGGCTTTGTCTGTTCTCATTTTGTTTGCGAGGATGGAAGTGACAGAAACAGCCTGTGTCCCAGTGCAGAACTAGAAATAACACGTCTTCATGTATTTGTTTCTGGGAGTTGTTACCTCAGCACAGGAAAATAGAGATGCAGACACTCACTCAGCTACTAATAGTGGTGATGCTGCTGTAGGAGCCTGCCTGGAGACAACCGTGCTTACCTGAAGACAGGAATTGGAAGCCAGTCCCACTATATCTTCTTTGCTCTCGTTCTTTGAACTACTGATATGAAGTTACGTTAAATATATCTGGACTGATACAGTGCAGCATAGGTGAAGTGCTCAGCAATCAGTGTTGATTTCTCTAGTGAATGTGGAAAGTGGAGTTAGAGCTCTGGACTTGCAGAGAATGGGCTTTGTGGCCCATTGTTGTGTTGGAAGGTGATGGTTGGAGGAGTCAGGTTTCTCCAGTGAATTGTTTGGTACTGGGAATTCTCTGGGTGTATCTGTCAGACTGCAAACTCCACTTCCCTGCTGTCCTTTGTATCGTTAGCAAGCTAAACCTTTCAGGAGATGACAGAAGATATTGTTGTGACTGGAACTGAATAAATAAAGGTGGGTCATTAACCTTTGACGATTATCCACTCAAGTGATTCAAACCATTTCCTAAATAAAGAGATGGATACCATGCAGAGCCAGCCAATTTTTCAAGTCTGAGCTCCAGTGAGGAATGGAATAGTATCTAAGCTACGAGTCTTGTGGTAGGGAACTTTGATCATCTTGCAAGACTCAGAGCATCACCAAAGGGGTGTGGAGATCATAAAAAGCCGCCTTAGCGGCCGCTTTTGAAGAAATCGGGAATTTCCCAGGCTCTGAAAGGACGTGCAATGATGTAGAAACAAGGGAGGAAAGATCTGACTTTCAGGAGGAAGGACAAGCTATACCAGGCAGTGGAAAACAAATGCAAACAATTTTCCTTATGTAAGTATGATGTCTGATACTGTTCCTAGCCAGCTGTACATATCAAACATGTTCCATGGGTGTTGACTAAAAATACTGACGCACGGTAAACTTGAGCACTCAGTCTATCTTGCTACAACTGAATTTCTAGTCAATGTCCATGGACCATGTTCGTTTTATCGTGTCAGGCACAAGTATCTGTTTACCTCCCCTGCTTCTTTGGCAAATACATATGTCTGGGAAGGAAGAGCAATGAGATTTGGTAATTCCTCTCCACTGTTGAGTGAATTACTCATATATGAGGTTGGCTCAGACTTGTCATGCACAACTTCAGAGCAGTGCGTGTCTCACCAAAAAGTGTGAATGTAACATGAGCAAATGTTGGTAAGCATCTGTCAGCGAGGCCATCTGGGCTGAGAAGAGAGACTTGTATGTAACCCTCCAATACTGGAGCTATATTTGATAAGCTTTTGGTGAGGCAAACTAGGAATGCCAAAAATACTAATCTTCATTTGCATGCATTCAGAAACTACTACTATCTACCTAGACACGGTTGGCACAGACTTCTTGGTGAAGAGTACTGAGTAAGGAGACTTTAAATTATATAGAAGGTTGTTTTTCTGTTCATGATTTATCTGAAGTGTCAGGTTCTGTGTCTTTTCAAACAAAAATAGTTTATAAAAGACAAATTGGATGATTTTGGATAGAAGGCAGAAAACTTGATGTTTTCTCCCTGCCTTTAAAACATTTGTTTACAGCTTAGAAAAAAAAAAGAGAGAAATGTCTTTGAAGAGACAAAAGCAAAGAAAATGTCAGATCCGATTTTTAAAGTGAACTTTACTACTAAGTCTGTTATTTTCTGCAAACAAATGCATCAAAACTTTCAGAATTGTTTGAGAGCTTTTGTAGATGATGCATGTGCACTTTCGTTAGGTTGGTTAGCAGTTTTTTGTACCCTTATGTCTGCACTTAGTCATGACTAATAATGCACTTACAGTTGTGGACAGTAGTTCTTTCTAAAATGATTCGGGTTCTCTGCTTTTTCCGAAATCTGCTTGGTGAAAAGTGGGCCGTGTAACAAAAGTACTCAGTAATTGCAGTAGGAAGTCAGGACTAAATGAGAAATTAAGCACTCAGAAACCTCTGTAAATATTGCCCTGAATTTCTAGTGGCAAGTGGCAAAATGTTTGGCTGTGGAGCTGTACGCAGGTGCGGAAAGGGGAATGGAGAAGAGGAAGATGGAATGTGTTGGATTTTGAACTTGATTCATGTGGAGAGCAATGCTGAAAACTGTACTTGTGAGACATCTGGCTTTCCTTTGGGCAGTTCAGTCTTCATGGTACTAAGGCTGGAAGACAGCAGTGATCAGGCCCTCCCACTCAATCTGGAAATGATGAGGAAATCACAGAACAGGTGGGGTTAAATGACATATAACCCATTTAATAGAAGCAAACCTGTATGTTTCTACAGAACCATATACAGGGAAGAACAACTATTCTGTAAAAAACGTGTTTCATGGTAAGACTTTTAAAGGCGAGGTCAGACCCATGTAAAATGGCTTATGTTAAATTAATTATGGAATGATTATGGAATTAATTTCTGTAATGACTCTCTTTTCATTTCCATTCCCTTAGGGATACGTGCCATGAACTCCTGGGACATGTGCCTCTACTTGCTGATCCCAAGTTTGCACAGTTTTCACAAGAGATAGGACTTGCTTCACTGGGAGCATCTGATGAAGATGTTCAGAAATTAGCCACTGTGAGTCAAAATCTTTTTGTGGCATTACTCTCTCATCTATTCTCCTCTTTGGTTGATGAAATGACGTGCATTGTCTTATTAGAGCTGACTGCATTTTCAGGTTGCAGATGACTATGATGTGACAATCACAGAGCTTTATGTATTTTTCCATTGTTTTTAATAAGAGCAAAACTGAATGCTAGTCTTCAGGTAGTCAGTTTTACTTTTTATGTGCAAAACCCACCAATTTTCAGGGCTAGCTGAGATGGATTTTGTCTGCTTTAAGGTGCTGAAAGCAAGTAAGCAAGGTAATTCTGAAAAAAAACCCCAAAACCCAACATTTTGGTGTGTGCTCTCAGCTCTACACTGTTAGCTCCTCCACAGGTGGCCACTTCAGCACTGCTATTTCTGTACTCACTGTTCTGTTTTGCAGCTGTTCACTGTATCGTAGCGTGTGATGGATTTTGAGGTCATGTTTCATCCTTGCTACTGCTCTTGTTGGAGAATATATAGTTACTAAGCCAAGGCTGTGCAGCAGTAGATCTAGACCTAGGTCAAGTGCCTCAGCCAGTGTCTGTGAGATGGATTTTATGTTGCATCAAATGAGGCACATGCTAGTAGATAGTGTGAACTGGAAGAGGCTGCGTGTTAAAGATGTTAGATGCTACTGACCACCCAACTGGAGCCTTCTTGGCCCTTGTGTGAGAGACCCTCAGGTTGCACTGAAGGGCCCTGCCAAGTTGCCAGGACTCTCAGCTCCTGCCCACCTGTCAGCCCTGCTGTATTGCCATTCCCAAATAACTCGTATGCAGCCCTTTGCATCATGACATAGGTTGGTGACCCCTGGTCTATACCACTTGCTCTATTCAGTTGTTTTAACTTACTGTATGCTTCCTTTTGTGGATCCTGTTAAAACTAATGCTGCAAATACTCTAATGAACTATATTGTATTAAAAAATAACTCCATATTTAAATATTTTATCTCATGAAAAACTCTGTGACAACCAGCAAAATAATTGGTTACTTTAAATCTTATCCAGCATACTGCTGCTTTTCTACATGAGAAGTGCAGTGGGAATTTAAAGGGTTGGAAATAATTTGGACACAGTGTTGAAGGCAGATTCAAACCAGGTTCAATTAAACTGTAATTATTTTGATGCACTGGCTTAGCAGTGGCTTAGAGTCCCATCTGCTGAAAAAGGACTTTGTACCCATTTGCTAGCTTTTTCTCCTGTAGCCCTCCAGAAGTGGCCACCAAATATAGTTAATCAAACGGGCCTCACTCCTTAGGCTGGCTTGATGTCTTGCTCATAGCCAGTTCTTCTCACATGCTTCAGGGTGTGTTCCTTGGTTTTCTTATGGATGCTTACTGAGAACAAACTGTTGTTTATATGAAAGAATCATGGAAGTTGTATGTCTGTTTGCACATTTGCGAGGAAGTATACCTCTGCTTTAGTAGGAAGCAGACTACCTTGTCTCGACCTTCAAGAGAAACTAGCTAACTGGCTGTTCCTGTAGGTGCATTGAGAAAAACAGTATGACCAAGTCTTTCACCCCAAAATAACCTTGGATGGCATGGGCTTGTTGCAGAAGACAATGTTGGGACTGATCTGTTTGGGGAGAGATATTAATATAAAGTGACCTCTGAATATTACATAAATGCTTTTACTCCTCCCCTTCACACAAGTTCCCAGTTATGACTGACTGTGTCATCTGAACAATGAGTTGCTCCTGAATCACAAAGCCAAAAATAAAAGAAGACAGCTGAATCACTCTCCCTTATCACACTGAGAAGTTGATATCTGAGTCAAAATTGATGTCTCCTCCCATGCTGGAAATAGCTCTTTCAGGTGGAAGAGACATTTAGCGAGAGACTTAAGGTAATCCAGGTGGTGTTATTTTTCATAGAAGCACAATGAGGGGCTGTACTCCCCTGGGGCAGGTGCTTGACAAATAGAGAGATGTTACTTGCCCTAAAATTTGCAGTGTAAACAGTCGACTTGAGAGCAAGTAGAAAGAACATCTCGCAGCAGTGAAGGTGAGCAGGCCAAGAAATTCATTCAGCTGAGCACCAAATGTCACCTGAGGTGCTATTAACTGACTTTTGCAACATTTGGTCCCATTTCCATCCTAGATAACAACCAGAGACGCAGCGAGCTGAGAAATGCCAGCCAAGTGTCTTAACACAGAAAAGCAATGCAGGTTCCAGTGAGGCAACTTCAAAGTAAATAGAGAAACAAATGAACGAAGAGAGAACATGCATATTAATGAGCTTGAAGCAATATGCCGAAAGCAAGCTTGCCATTAGCATGACCTGTTTCAACAGATAGTGACACTAACAGCTGAGCCATTACAGGGAGGACAATGGCTTTAGGAAGAGAGGAAAACGCCTCTTAGGAATTCAGACCAAAAAGGGAAGAATTATTACAGGTGATTTCGCCATCTTTCGCTCCGCTCTGCTTTCAAAAGCCACCACGTATCATAGATCTGCTCTTTGTGCCCCATCAGTCCTGAGTTGCAAGGGAAACGTGCTGATGTTTTTGTCCCTGCAGAGCTGACACAGTAGATGTGGAGCAAGCTGGAGCCTGGTCCCTGGGTGGACTAGAAGTGTTTGCTAAATTGCAATTAGTCACAGCTGTGCAGCCCCACTGAGGGCAGAGATTAAATGGGAGAGCATTGCAGAGGCCCTGGTGCTGGCCAGCTGGAGAGGGAAGGATGGCTGCAGGGTAAGAGCATTGAAAAGGAAGGATGTGAGCTCCCCTCATCCTCTTGTTCTGTTTCTGCTCCTTTTTAAACGTAAGCATTCTTACCAGGAGAAGTGGAATACTGAAAGAGCCAAACAACTGTCTTTGCAGTGTTTTTGTGAGAGATGCAGTTTCCTTTACAATGTTTTAAGAGAGTAAGAAAGAGGGAAGACACAAAAAACAAGTGACTGAAAGATACGTTACTGAAACAAAACAAAATATTTGCACAATCCACTTTTTTGCTTGTCGTGTGGTATAGTGCGGTTACTAGTTGAGGAAATACAATATTGGCCATGCATGTCTGGGTGCTAATTATTATCATCATCATCATCATCACTGATGTTGTGTGCTACTCTGTGTGACTTTCTAAAAATGCTTTTGAGTTTATTTTTCAAGCATGCCTGGTATTTCTACTTTCACATAGTACAAAAATAAACAAAGACTCTCTTTTCTGCTTACCTATCAAACCATAAGCTGTAGGGTGGTGTTTGATGACATGAGGTGTTTCAACTAATTTATATAATATATCATTTACAACACATTTAACAGCACATAACGTAAGGTTTTGTCAGGAAAATTGTACAAAAAATATACCTCGGTTTACATTTCAGTCTTACCTTGTAATTTGTGGACTTGGGAGCCAGAGAGCAGCTGTCTTTGTAAAGCTGAAAGTTGATAAGCAGGATCCTGTCTCTCTTGCTAATGGCAGAAATTACTCCTAGCTCCTGCTGAGTTGTTTCAGTGCAGTTCAGGTTGCTCCTTTGTGATGCAGTATGTATAGGATGTGTTTGTAAAATTTGGGGGGGCGCGTTAACTGGTGGTGGTTCAGAAAAGGGGAGGTTAGCAGGGTGTCTATGGTTTGTATGCAGTTTAACATCAAATCTTTCCACTCAAGAATTTGGCCATTAGGAACTAAGTAGTCACTCTAAGTTTTTTTTTTTTTTTTCCAGCAGTGTCTCACTGGAAGTTACGTTTAAACCTTCAGTCCTCTAGAACTGTAAAATTGTCACCTTTTAATTTTTCTTGACATTTGTTCTGGTATTTTAACAATGTGGGACAGCAGAAATCAAGAAATTTCTCCTGTTTTTGCTAGCCTTTATGCAGAAAACCACAATAGGGAGTTGCTTCTGAATTTGAAGGAATTATGAGGAGGTCTTGTAAATGCATTTCAGGCTTGTTATGAATCTAAATGTTTTACCTTGCCTGGATGATGACTGAGGCCAATGGTTTATTTCTAAAGCTGACTTTAATTTATCTGTATACGTACCACAAACAAAATATTTTAGATATATATGCTGGGATAAAAATAATGTTCAGAACCACCTCTCTGGGAGAAGTCATTCATGTGAGCTTACTTGCCTGTCTTCTCTCAGGATCTACATTACCTGGTCTTGTTGGCTTCATTCTAGTTCTTCTCCCACGCTGAACAACTGGCACATAATTCAGGACAATTACACGTTATGTTTGCTGAAGAGATAGCCAGAATGGCAGAAACAGGAGCACTGCAGATAAAGGCCGAGTTGCATTTGGTAACTTCAGGTAGACGCAGCGTTTGTGGTCTCACTAGACAGAGCAGACTGTTGCAGTCTCTCATCTTCGCAAACAAGAGATTAGATTTCCCAGAGGGGCTATTGATAATGCTAGGTATAAGTACAGCTTGTGGGCTGGATTACTGTCTTCCTCCATGAATGAACAAATGGAGCTGAGAAGAAAACAGTGAAAATATTTGAGATTTTGAACATTCCCACTGTGCATATGAAAAATCAAGACTGCTCGAATGTTTTCATTTATAGTTGCAAAATGATAGACAGTGAACTAAGCACTGTGGTTAAGTCTGTGATCAGCTCCCCTGCTGAAGCTATTCTGCCATATAAAAATAATTATGTATTGGCTAACTGAAACCTGGTACTATAGCCCAAAAGCTATGGCATTAACTGAGCATATTGAAATTTAACATTCAAATTTCTGCTCGGTATTTTTCCTGTATCCCTATCGCATGATTGTGTGACGAGTGCCAAGAGTGAGCATGGTGAGTACCCTAAGTCCAGTGGTGACATAATGGAGTTTCTTGCAAAGGAGTCCTTTCCAGCTACACCTGCTGGTAGGAGCTGCAGTACGAAGAGCTGGGAGGGACTATGATTTAAAAACTGCTTGAGTAAATTTTGATGTACTTACAGGAGACATATGAAATGACTCTGATTTGGGATGTGTATTACTTAGGGAAGATGAACCAATGCCCTGAGTAAAAGCTAGGACTATAAAGCTGAAATCGGGTATGATGGATCGCTATAGCCAGACATTGTCCTGCCACACGGTATGAGACTGGAAATACTGTGATCTGTATTCCTCATCAGTAGGTGGCCTGGACTATGTTTCTGTTCCTGACTTTGACCAGGCAAAACCACCCATATGCGATGTATTTGGAAATAGCCCAAGTGCAAAACCTGAAACTGATACAAGAAGCAGAAGAGAAAGCTGATGAAACCTCGTGGCTTTCTTAATAATTACAAAGTCATACAGTCTGTTTGAATCAGGAGAGAAGGATAACTTACTGATGGATTACTTTCCTTTGATTGGTGAGGTGTTGCTGGGCACACTGACTGCTGCTCTAAAAGCATGCCCTAATTTGTGGGTTTGCTCTGCGTAATGTTCTAAAGGAATTAATAACAGGTAATGGTGTCCATTTTTTAAGGGTTTCTTTCAGCAATACTTTGTGATAAAGTAGCTGAAGCACTGATGTCAAGTCCTTCCTACAGTATGCGTAACCAAATAGGTAAGCAGAAAAGATAGTACATATATCACAGAAGAGGACTACAGGGGAAAAAACCTTGTAGATTCCAGGGATCAATATTTAATATTTTAGAATACTGCAGTGTTCCCCTGCAGTGCGTTTTCATGGTCATCACATCAGAAGATTCACGGCACAAGAACAAAATCTCAGCAGTGATATCTAACTAGCTTTGTAGCTCAAAACCAAATGACTTTGTACTACATAAAAATAAGTTAACATGCCAGAGAAGTTACTACAGGGAGAATTTGAAGAGTTCTGTTGCTGAAATGGGAGCACATGTTCAATGTTTTCTGCAGGAATTGTGACAGTTTGTTGAGGCCTTTGTTCTGGGTTTGGAGAGAGTCTGTTTCCAGGTTTGGATCTGTAAGAATTGCTGTGCTGGTCATGCCACATGACTGGTGCCTTGTGCCCAAGTGCAGTCATAAATAGCTGCTTAGGAGGGATGTAAGAACAGGATGAGCGCATCTGATTCTTTTCAAATGTTTTCCAAGTTTCTGACCACTCAGAAACTCGGGGAACTCTTGAGCCAAATGTGGTTTCTATGTATTTAATTATCCTGAATGGATTTCTGTCCAGAGACAGCTGTTTATCTTTGAAGACATGTAAATTTTTAGTACCTGCAGTAACTTTGGCAAAGAGCTCTATGGCTTAACTATTAACTCTCCGGTGAACCATCTCTTTCTGTTGTTTTTAACCTGATTCCTACTAGCTTTTTTGTATTTGAAGAGAGAACAATCAAATCATCCCTGTACGCTTTCTCTATGCCATCATGACTTTACAGAACTGTTTCATTTTCTCCCTTAGTTATCTCCTTTTCTGGATTGAAAAGCAATCTTTTGTTTAGTTATTCATCACATGGAAGATCCTCTGTAACTTTGAGCATGTTATTCCTTCCCTGAACCCTTTCCACCTTTCCAGCTAGAACTGGGAAATTAAGAGAGAGGATATCTCAATCACCAGGCTGAGGAGTGGGGTAAAGGAGCAGTTTGAACCCTAATCCGAGTTCTGGTTAAGAGCTGCACTGTGGAGTTAAGCCAGTTTTGGATGTGCTATAGAAGTGGGAGCCTTTTGAATGGCAGGAAGAGTGGACCTGATGTTGTAGAGCTGACATGGTTTGCTGCTTAGGGACAGGAGAAATGGGCTGCATGCAGGAGGGAAGTAGGATTCAGTGGATCCATCTTTATCAACCAGTATCGCTATTCAAGGATACGAGTCCCTGCAGTTTCTGATCAGAAGAAGGTACAAAGGGGTGATTCTGCTGCTGCGAATTCTGTGACGGGATGGGAGAAGTAATTTAGATGGTGGAGAAATCACGTGTCAGCCACTGCAGTGAAGATGAGGATCTTGGACTACTCATGTTGCAATTGTGGTGTTTTTATTTGTAGAGGGTGGTATGAAATACTGGTTTGCAAAACATTTTTAAATACAAACCTCCAGCTTTAACTAGTTTCTGGGCTAAGTAGGTCAACATAGGACGTGTTACATCTGGAAATGAAACATTTTGTGCTCTGTACTGTGTCACTCAAAGTTAAGAACGTGAAGGAGGGTTCACCTGTTGCTATGAGGGTGCCCAGTTGGTCAGGTCAGTGACCTGCTTCTTGAGAGGATCTCAGGTTGCCCTAACAGACAAAATTTTGCACTCACAAGTAACTAGAAATAGTGTTGTTCTATAACATGCTTGGGCCCAACCCTGTAATGAGGAAGCTAGATGCAAGAGAGAACTAATTTGACTTAATTGGGAGCAGGGAAGGAATTAGAAATTTCGCTGTAGAAATAATATAGCTCCTTTTAGGCAGGATGCAGTTTATGAAGATCAAGCCCTGAGCCGTTAGAAACGCTAAAGAAAAAACCTCTAATAAAATAACAAATTACAGCCAGACACTGGATTTGTTTTTATTTCTTGTAGCATTATGTTTCCAAAAGTGGTTAGATCATAATCTGTGAGGTTACTGAACTGCAAATGCAAATTTACATGCACACAAGTAATACGTTTTGACATATAGGTTAACAAGAGAATGGTGCAAATTTCACACAGCACTGGCTTGCTAATTACGTTTGTTTATTCTCAGAAGCAACTTCATTTTCATTAAGAAATTGCAGATTCTGCAATAGTAATCTTTGCTGGTAGTTCAGTAGCTCACACTCTGAACGTGTGCTCTGCTACAACAGTAATGAAAGTGAGCCTCAAAAAAAGAGCTCAGGAAGAATTTGTGGAGTTTAGGAGCGCACACAAGTAGCAAGCATCTACCATTGCGGTGTTGGATCCAGTTGAGATAGGTTGAGAAATAGGTGGAAGGGGTCTATGAATTTTTGTGGGGTTTTTTGCACATTTGATTTTTCTTTTGACCTAGAGTAGGAAATGTATTAGCAAAAAGGCATAAAGTGTCTTTTATAGAACATATGTAACTGGGACAAAAGAAAGGACCCAGCATAAACTTCCAGTGAGCAACAACAGCACAAGCATTTTGGGTAACAATTACAAACAAAGCACATAAGTTACAGGAATAAAGGTTTAAATAAAGAAAATGGGGGGAAAAAGCAGTAGAGGAAAGGTTTGGAATATATTGCTACCGCTGTTCCTGACTGCTCTTGTGCTTTCACCGCTATATTGAAGGAAAGAGATAATCTGAGGCTCTGTGTAGATATCATTCATACTGACTCTGCTACACTTATTTTTCTTTGTCATAGCACATACAAGTGAAACTTCACTTGTAAAAGGCATTCATGTACTGTTCAGAACTACAGGGGTCTCACGCTGCTAAAGCTTTATTTGTGTACCGTAGTACATCCCATACTACGTTAAGAAGTATTCTCAGAGGAATATATAGGTGTCGAAGCAAACTAACGAAGTAAATTCTATAATGCTCCTTGCTTTTTCTGTTGTGTTTGTTTACATACTTAAATCTGTAAGATTCTGTATCACAGAGTGGTAATTATTTGAGTCATTTGTACAAGACGTGGAGATCCTCTGGCAGCAGCACACAGGTATATGGGCAAGTGAAGGAATTCAGCACTGTGTGGCAACTCATTTCAGCTATGTCTAGGTCTGGCTTAGGACTGAGGGAATGTCTGTGCTGTGGGTGCACGAGTGCAGGAGTTGGCGTTATCCACGGAACCAGAGCAGCTAGGAGTGCTGTGCAAAAGAAGTTTTGGTGACTGCAGGTGGGGTTCTCTTGGGAACAGCTCCCTGAATGTGGCTGCCCGGTTATCTGGCTGGGACCTGCAGTGCTGTTGGGGTGAGCCAGCTCCAGGTTCCCCTCGCTCAGGGATCTGTGCACCCGGCTGCACAGCGCAGTGCAACCATGGCTGCGACCCTGCACACCCGGTCCTCCTTTCGGGGATTGGTGGGCCCATCAGGAGAAGAAAGCCAGGAGATTCGGCTTTCAGGCTGAAACCAAACCAATTATGTGTAATGAAGAAAGTCGTCAAACCATGAACTTAACTTTTTATTGTCTGGAATATTTCAGTAAATAATTTTGCTTCCAGAAGGGACATTCATACATGTAGCTACGCTGCGTAAGCCAAATACCACCTTATGGAAAGAGTCTTAAAATTCATGTATGTACAGAGCTGAAAAGATCCTAACTTAATATTCACAACTGTGCAGTAATCTGTATTGTTTTAAATACTGGCTCAAGGACTGAGTGTAATGCATATGTTCAGTCTAATTCTCTTACCCAGCATGTTCCTGGGTATTTTCTTTGTATGCACAGACAAAAGTATGGAAGTAAGACGAAATATGGCTGGTATCCATAAAGAGCTAACTATGCCTAGGGCTTAATTACTTAATGCTGCAGCTTTGGAAGTGGTTCTTGTGCCTGTCGTCATCTTTCTGTCAAATGGCATCAAAGTGCTGGATGGAATATGGTCCCCTAAATTTTTAATGGAGATATTTTTGGGTGATCTACCATAACGAATTTGTAAGTATAGCTTTATTATATATTTATAGGTCCAACTCTGACACTACAGAAGGCCAAGGGGAGGTTTGCCATTGCTTTCAATGAGTTTAGGTCTGTGGGCTAAATACTACCTTCATTTCCATGCATACGGTCTCCTGAAAGTCAATAGGGTTGTACACATGCAAATGAAAGTAGGATTTGTTGCTGTAAAATTAATGTTAAACACTTACTTGCCAAAACCTGTTATTTAGGAATATAGGTTTCTGCAGGGAAAGAATCGACTCCGGAAGACACATGATTTTGCAGTTTTGTCTCTTTCTCTGTCCAAACCAAGCTCACATGGTGGTACAGCATGCAACAAATTCTGTTAGCTACTTCTTAGACCTGGCAGGCCTTCTGATGTTATTGTATAAAGGGTTTTTTAATTTGTTGACAATTTTGGAAAGTTAAAGCAAACACTCTAAACCTGAGAGCATTGTTGAAGCCAAAGAAAAGTTTACAGAGGAGGGCCTTGTGTGTGTTAGTTTTGGTTGTTTTGGTTTGATTCCAGCTGTGGCTGAAGTTGTCGCAGTGCAAGGTCAACAGAACATCAACGTGATGGTGCCGTTTCAGGCACACTTTGAACGACCCCCCCCACTCCCTCAATCTGTTTGTTAGGTTCAAGCTTGGTTTGGGATTTTGCTTTTGCATCAGACAAAGCATTAGTTTTGACAAGATAACCGTGTTTCTGTTAGCACCTGTAAGCTTTATTTTCTGTACATTAGAGAGAACTTTCTATAGATCATCATGGTGGCATTGGTAAAGATAGTGCTTACTAATAAAGCTAGATAAAACAGTTTGAACTCAGAGCTTTTTCAAGATAAGAGTGGGTACTCTCAGATTATCCTTTTTTCCCCATAAAACATACTACTCTCTTTCTAAAGGTTTTTCTTCCCTCCCTTGAATCAGTAGGCTGTAATTGTTACAATTATATAGTTTGACTATATAAAAGTGGCTGAAATTATAGTTTAACAAGATATTTTACATTTCTAGAATGTAAACACGTTTATAGGATTAATTTTTCAACTTTAAATAAAGATATTAGCTTATGAATGGATCCATATTATACATCTGCAATGAATTTAGGACCTATACGAGCACAGAAAACTTGCATATCAGTGGGAGCCTGATCACTAGTGACCATTTCAGAGTGATCGTCACGTTTGGTAAGTCACTCATAGACCACAGCCACTGTAAATTCCTTGGACTTCGGCACAGTGAAGAGCTGTGATCTCTCTGCTCACAAGTACTTGCTCAGTATAACCTTTTTTTCACCTTGCTGAATACATGTTCATGTGATTTGCTTTGTGTTTACAGACGTCTGGCAGGTAACTCAATGGTGACTCAGTTGACTACTCTGTGGTTATGATAGATTCATAAAAAAAATCAGGGAGCTACCAGGAGATGCTCAACTATACTTGAAAAATATTTTGTTTGGGGCACTGAAAAACATCTTCAATTTGGATATATTTTTAGTAGCAAAATTAATAGATATTTAAAATTCCCTGAGCTACTTTTCTTCTTTGATCTGTCTGTCAGCTTGACATATATAGAACTTACACTTTTATGCCTACTATCTTTTTTAAATTTTTTTTGCAAGGCAGGTTAAGCAAATGCATTAAGAGCCACAAAAGATTTTGGGAGTGCCTTTGCATTTATGTGATTAAAAGAACATTGAGTTTAAATGCAGTGTTGCTGTTGGAAGCTGTGATGTTTGAAAACAAGTCTTAGCTACTAAATCAGTTTTCAGTAAATAGATGCAAGAAGTTAATTTTCTTTTTTAAATGTTTAGAAAATTAGGGTGGATGCTGTTATTTTTGGAATGAAGTCCTACCCTTTTTTGATCCTCAAGAATAAATTTGAAATGGATATGACTGCGAAGAAATAGTGCATTTTTTCCGTGAAAAAAGAATTTTAAAACTTCGCTGGCCAGTTGTCCCTGTCTCTTCATTGTGTTTGTGCCCCCACAATTTCAGGGTTTGCAAAAGTTCTGAGATCCTCCCAGCCCCAGGAGGCTGCTCCCCTTTCTGAAGATATGACTTCCCCTCGTTAGAAGACACATTAGGACTTTTGCTGCTGATTGTGTACCCAAGAACCTGATACCCCTCCTCGGCTAAAACATCATGGGAGGCTCAGTGGCTCTTCCGCATTACTCCCTGCAGTGCAATTGCCATAGGCAGTAATTGGCCTGGCAATTAGGGGGAACACAGCCTGCTCCAGGGTATGGCATCATGAGAAGCACCACATGTGCCTGGTGCCTTCCCCAGGGGAATGCCTGTTAGGGAGGACACTGAGGGTCTGTCTCTGGGCTGGCCAAGGATAGTTATTAAAGAGGCTTTGTAGCCTGCAGTAATTAATTCTTGACAGTGGACTGTCATAGGGCAGTGATTCAGTAAACTCTCTGTTTATAAAATGATGATTGCCTGCACTGTGATTTGTTGCTGCACCTTTGCTTCTTGTTAATCTGTGGATTTACCTTACCAGTCTATCAAAAGCTTCTCCCAGGATAAGTGGAAAAGACCCCGGTGCTAGTTTTCCCCTTATGCAGTTTCCTTAGAGCATTGCGGCATGTTAAATAAGACAGACTCTGTCTCCCCAGCCTGAAGAGGTTTTCTTGATATTTCAGGGAGCGTTGCAACTTCATGCCTTCTCTTCTGAGCCTCCTTCTTAGCGTGCTTGCTGGGGAGTGGAAGTTGGTCTTTTTAGACAAGGGGAAACTGTATTGGACCAGTGCTGAGGTCTACAGGTAACTGTGGGAAACAGGTCCTGAGGGCTGGGCTAGGCTTTTGTAGAGATGTTGGCTCTGGATGCCAGAGGAAGAAAAGTGTCTGATGTTGTTCTTGTCTGTTTTCTGGGTATTCTTCTAAGCAATGCAGTTCACAATTGGGGCAACAGTCCTGGGGGTCGATGACTCCCCATAAAATGGGAATGCTGTCAGGCGAAGGACAGCTAAATGATCTCATGTATGTGTATTTGTTCCAAATTCTGCTCTTGCTTGGGTCATGCCACCTGTCAGTGTTCAAGTCCCTGGCCCTTTGCTAAAGGAGTCATACTCTCCAAGCTATAGCATAAGCCACAACGCTGAGGGAGCACTTCTGGGGTGCCAGCCCTTGCCCATGTAGTGTATAAAATCAGGACTGTTCTTGCTTTGATAGGTTTTGCTAACGCAAAGTCCTCATTCGAAAGAGTAGCAGGACAAAGATCTGGAAAACAGGAATGGCAGAACCCTAAAGACAGTCCCTGCTTGCAGCCTGCGAATTGTGATGGATCATGGTGGATCAAGTGTGCCACATAAGGCAGTATGGACTGAAGAATGTGGTTGGACAGCAGTGACATATGTTTACTCAGCTTTTTTTTTTTTCTTTTTAGTTTGACTTTCAGAGGACCCCATCTCTTGGAGTCCCAGCTAACATGTCGAAAGACCTGACTGTACCTCTCATGTTAACTGTGTGAAATCTCTAGATGACTGAAATTTGAAGCAACAGCTTGAAAAAGAAATGAGAAAATACTCACTTCAGCTACCGTAGGGAGCGCTGAACATGAATTCACGTTACATGTTGTAAAATAAAGTGGAAAGGGAATGGCTCATTATTGCACATCATTTGTTCTTAATAACTCCATATGAAATTAATAAACCTTAAAACCCCAGGTTTTAGAAGTTGTTGAAGATAAGAGTCAAATGAAAGGGAAGGGGAAATAGGAAGGGTAAAGCATTAGGACTTCAATGCCTTATGTTTAACAAATGATCTAAGCAGCAGTTCATAGTTTCAATGGTCTCATGTCCTTAGCTGCATATTAAGCTTCAGCACTATTAGTTAATTATGTTGAAAAAACTAGGAGTTCTTTCTCTGACAGTGTTGAGCAAGTTGAGGCAAGTGTGCTTTTGTGGGATTGATTTTTCACATCATCTCTGTCACCACTAGCTTTGGTGGAGGGGAATTGCTGCCTTGCCAGGAAACACCAGCATTTTACACAGAAACACTTTCTGCTTAAGTGTTGAGGTTCCTGATTCTGCAGCTCCAAAGGTCTCCAAGGTTTTCAATTGAGATAAAATGAGAGAGGTGGACAGACATCATCTTTGTGCAGAGCTAGTCTAAATTCGATTATTTAGGAGTAATTTGAACATGGAGTGGGGTATCCAGTGGCTCCAACTCTGTGGGAACTAACTTCTTTTGGAGCAGCTGCAGCAAAAAGATCCCAGAAGTGCTTCGTCCTCCATTCTATCTGCCCGCTCTTCAGAGTAGCAAGAGGGCCTCCTTCATGTCAGAATGAATAACAGAAAGACACATTCTCTCAAGAGACACAAAGGTGTTAGTAGGGATGTTCTCCAGATCTTACTCCAGAAGATGTATTGCACCTGCAAGATAGGCAACTGCCATACACAGTCTTGTCTTTGCTGGGCTCCCCAGTGTTGGAGGTATAGAGTTACCTCCTTACTCATACCACTGTAGCATTGTGTTGCTTGAGGTACATTTTCTGCTTCCTTACAAAGTCATGATGATAATTTTGTTTTGGTTACCATTATGAGTTTTTTTCCAGAAACTCCTGAAAAAAGCAACATACCATTTCAAAGTATTCACAAAGGGTTAAGCCTTTCTGTGCTCGCTGTAGTGCATGCTTTCACTGAGTATGTCAAGCCTCTGCGTTAGAGGAATTTGCATGTAGTGATACTGTGTGCTATGGCTGTCAACAGAAATGCTATGGCTGGTGTGCATCTATCCCCGAGTGCTCTAATGAGCGGCACCACATCTACTCAAACTTTTGTTTATGAAGAGATTGTTCCAAGCATTCACCCTTAGTGAAAGGTCTGAATGCAAAGCAGTCAGATGAGGGAAAAAGGAGAATATTGTTAAATATATATACTTTGAAACCCCTGAAGGAAACCTCATTTCAGTGAGCCTAAATACATTTCAAAGTGGCAGACTAAACAAAATACTTCAAGAAGGTAACTCTGAAAAATTAAACTTTGTTTTCTTATTAAGAAATGCTGTTGGCTGTGAATAGGGTTACTGCCTTTGTTGGAGGTAGGTGACTCATCTATAATGAAGGACTTAGCCATTGAATTTTACTTCTTTTCTGCTTTTGATCTATTCACAAGCTCATCATGAGATTTATATTTGTTGTTCAAAAATCTCCCTGCATTTGTACTCAGTAATGTTCCCACATGAATAGCTGTCAAGTGGCTGGTATTGCTTGATGTCTGGACTCCGATATTGGGCTGTACTGACTAGTTGCCTGGGTTACCTGTGTTATATCTATCTGTTTCTTGTAGTGGAGCATTCCTGATACTACTTAACAGACTGTGAATTTTGAATAATTCAGTCAAAAGTGAAATGCCAGCTGGTATTTGGTGACTATTGATGTCTTTGAGATTGAAAAATAAGCAACTATTCACAAATTTATTTGTACCAGCTCTGAATGAAGAAGGAGAGCACAAATGGTGAAAGGAGTCACCGATATCTCTGAATCAACACTTACTTGCAATTTGAGCAACTTTTACAGGGGGAAAGAAAACACCTTTACTTCATTAATCTTCTAACAACGGGATTTTTGAAAGTCTTTCAGTTGTATTTAACTATCTTCTTATGAGATAATTACAACTATATGAGAGATTTAATCTCTAGGTGAATAATTTTAGAGCTAAAATATCAAAGGTCTCCTTTTCTAAAGGAAAAGGAATTAATCTTTGCATATTGTGAACATATCACATGCATCTGAATTAAGAGTGGTCCATTCAAATATCCTTTGAAATCTTAAATCCAGTAGAAAGAATGTAAAGATGTTTTCTTAAGGATATTTATTTGGCACTGGTCTTGCAAGTATTTACACACATTAGTAGTTGTATTGTCTTCATGGCAACTAATTTTATATATATATTTAAAGTGATTGTTTGTGCTACCCTGTGTCAGCTTGGGGCTGTAGCCCCATCCCATTAGCAGTTCTCGTAGTGGTGAATATTCCTATCCATGTGCTAGGGTTGCAGTCATGCAGTTACTCAGTCTCTCTTTCTTCCCCCTTGCGACAGGGAGTGAAGTGAATCAGTTCTTGACATGGTTGGTGTTCTCAGGACTCATCCTGGTAACGTCTTTACAAGGTGCTTTTAGAGAACAGATAAAATCTCATGTTATACATCATGCTGAAAATTGCCAAGTGAACACAAATATCGGTCTCTAAGCTATACCATAAGAAAACTAAGCGAAGTGGAATGGCTTTGAAAGGCCTTTTTATGGACAAGTCAGATTTTGAAGTACTGATTGTGACATTAGCACCCAACACCCTGCACAAGCTCTTTGCACAGGTCCCAGGAGGGAGATTCCCAAACGCAAAATGATGTGATGTGAGGAGTGATTTTCAAACCCTTAGAAGCCAGTCAGTTGAGGAGAGTTGAGCTTATCAGACTTTTTTCCCTGCCTTTGAAAATTTCTAAACACCTTTGAATAACAATTTTTTTTTTAATTAGCTATCATAGCTGTCACTGATTTTTTTTCTTTTACTTTTTGGTAGTCCAGTTTATAATGCAGGACAGTACCTGAACACGTACAATAGACATTGTGTTTACCCTGGAGACCAGGCTTGGAGTTTGCCAGGGCTTGAACTGTTCTGTATCTTTCTGTCAATAGTAGGACAACTGACCTGACTCTTACAATCGCACATACACTGGGCCAGACCAGCTACCCCAGTATCTCGCCTCTGACACTGGCAAATTGCAGACATCTGGAGGACAGTATAGGTCCAAAGCCATATGGTGGTGATATTTTCCTGGTATACTGCTTTAGTTGCTAATGACGTTTGATTCAGGGACTCTGAAGGAAGAGATCTGCTATATTAGTATTTAATAGCCCTTAATAGGATTTTCTTCCATAGATCTATTTAATAATTTTTGAACCCATGTAGGCAGCAGTGTTTCATGAGCATGACTGTAAAGTATCTTTCATATACTTTTGTTAAATAAGAGAAATAATTTAGTCATATCATACACCGTCTTGTGCTCCTGGCATAGTCTTGATCATGACATTGATGTCTCTTGGCTTAAAAATTATTTTTAATCCTTCATTTGGCGCTTTGATTCTTCATCTTATTTTGCCGATTTGGCTAACGGAGTGGCATTTTAGTGGTAGGCTCTTCAAGAACTACAGAATTTATACAACATGGAAAGACACCTTTCCTACTTCAAGAGCCTACCTATAGGTTGTAGCAAAGCCACATTTTGCCTCACAGATGAGGTGGAACTGGAAGTAAAGGGGGACGACAGGCTATTGCTGTAGCTTGTAGAGGAGCCACATGTCGGGGGCCGCAGGCTGGGGAGCATGCCAGAGACAGATCCAAGATTTGAAATCAGAACATGAGAGCTTGCATGCCCCAATTTGTGCTTGCATTCACCAGCCTACATGTAACAACAATGTAATAATCAGCTATTTGCCTTCATTAAAATTAATTAAATACATTAAAAAATTTACTTATCTCAACAATGATTTCTTTGTTCAGTCATTCCCGCTCCAGTGCAGTTACCCTGTGTATAATATAGAGTACCACAGTCAGTGTAGTTTATCATACAAAGAGAGGCATATAGTGGGTATTTATGCGTCTGGTCTATAAAAAGTGTCTTTATATAGTTAATATTTAACCTCTTTAACAGTACGCCTCGATGTTTGTAGACTTGAGAGCACAGCTTGCCAAAGCCTTCGTAGTCTCGGAATGCACCAAGCCGCCTCTGCGTGTCTGTCTGTGAGTGGGAGGGTGGGGGGAATTGTGTATTGCAGACTAATGATCTGAAGATGGCAGCATTGGGTGAGCTATCTCTTTCTTAGCTAAGCAGAGCTCTCTTAAATACAGAAATTGTAGTTGTTGCATATGGCAAATTTATCAAAAAAATCAGCTTTTCATTTGAAGGGTTAGTAGTAGGCAGACGTATTTTATCATCTGGTCATTTTGTATGTATTTTATTTGAGTTAGTTATACTGAGAGTGCAAGTCTTACCAATACTGAAGATAGGCTCTCATCACCAAGTGTGGCTCATAAATATGACTCCCTTTTGTAATAGTAACAATTTTGTAATAGTAACAATTACAATAATTTTTGAACTTAAGTAAAAAAGCTCCTTCTTTGGGTGCTGTCTATCCATCAAGGAGGAAGTGAAATCGAGGTCTCCCTCTGTCTTGTGAACACCCTACCCCTGGGCAGCAGGGATTGCTCTCTCCTGTGCCAGTGTTAGCTCTCTGCCTTTTGCCCCTTCCTTCCCCATGAGTGCACATCCTCAGGGGAATGGAGAGCGTTTCTCTTCCCTCCCTCCACGGGCTCTATAGATTGCCGAGTGGGCATTCTCCTGGGAGCAGCATGGCATTGGTTTGGTCCTCCTCACTCAGCCTGAGGAAGGCCTACAGTAAAGGTGTCCCACATATGGGGACAAAGTCATGGCTGCTCTTACAGATCTAGAACA
>NW_009233196.1:5780-43717 GCF_000690835.1 Fulmarus glacialis | reverse complement strand
ACACCCCCCCCCCCCCCCCCCCCCCTTAGCTGCTGTTAGTTTTAAGAATGAAAATGACCCTGATCGCTGTGTTTTATCAGGAGCCCAGTCCTGCTGTGTATCTGTCGGGGTGTTCATGTTCAGAGCATAAGAATTACTACCTGATGAGTTCTCTGAATGGTGTTCTCAGGACTCATCCTGGTAACGTCTTTACAAGGTGCTTTTAGAGAACAGATAAAATCTCATGTTATACATCATGCTGAAAATTGCCAAGGGAACACAAATATCACTCTCTAAGCTATACCATAAGAAAACTAGGCGAATGAAGAGAGTTGGGCGGGAGGGGGCAAATTCAAAGATGTTAGTGGGATTTAAGTGTAAAGCTGAGTGGTTCATTGCTGACAGCGGCAGCATGTACAGAACCAGGACTGTAGCCTCCTGAAGGTTTTTCTGGCAAAATATTTAGGTAGGGAAGCTAAGTTTGTACTCTTCTTGGCGGTAGGTCTCTCAGCTTCACTTATCACTCCTACAGTGATGCCTTTGTCATTTTGTGTACCTGGCCGTTTGTCCCTGAGACATCTTTTTGGAAACCAGTTGTCTTGGCCTTCCTCTAAGTGGTGACATCAGCTCATTGCATATAATGAAAAATTTTATGCCAGCTTGGTTTATCCGAGACAATAGCAAAGCCAGAGGTGGAACTTTGATTGTTTGTTTGTTTGTTTGACAATGTTGTGCTTTCACTTCCTCTTGTGGATGTCTGTGCCTTTGACTGCTGTGATGGAATCTGACTCAAGATACTTGAAGTCACTGCAATCTTTCCTTCTTCCCAGCTGACTTAGCAGGTTTGGATCAGACATAGGGCTCATGTTTTTATTCTTTTTTATTACACCCTTCTACATAGTGCCATGCTGCATGAATCACTAGCTCTACAGGAACTTTTATGAGAGGCAGAGAAATGAATCATTTCTCAATTTCTAAACATTTGTTGAACTTGAAAGAGCTGTTAATTTCTGCTCTTTTGCATTTAGTATGATACTCAGCCTGGAAGACTGGGAGTTTAAGGAGGAAATGGACGAAAAAAAATCATCGTGTTGGGATCCATTCTCAAGTTACTCAGAAAAACTTAAGATTTAGTACCAAATACTGGGTTGTTTCTTATCCCAAATTTATATTTCCTGCAAAGACATGTGAATCTGTTAGGTTCAGTGGAGTTATGTCCCTTTGCACAAAAACTGAAATTGTCAGAAATGTAGTAAATTATCTGACAGTAGTAGTAAAAACAGATACACACGTATATAGGTCTCTGTGTGTGTGTGTGTATATATATGTGCAGTATTTTTGTATAAGTAAGAAATCAACTTCCTAAAACCTTCATATGTAGAAATAGTTACTAGCTTAATCTCAACTGCTTGATCTAACATCAAAAAGCAACCTTGATGTGTCATAACAAAACCAAACTAAAACTCACTACCATAGGAGCAGAAGTAACTGTCGTCTTTTGCATTTAGTGGACAGTGAGCTGTCTGTGCTTCTTACAGTCTTCCTAATACTTAACTTTCTTGGTGGATACAGCAAAGTTAGATACAGTACTGTTATGCTGATTTAGCACATCTCCTTCACAGCTTCTCATCAGTTTTACAGCTCAGATCATAGAATCATAGAACAGTTGGGATTGGAAGGGACCTTTAAAGGTCATCTAGTCCAACCCCCTGCCGTGGGCAGGGACATCTTCAACTAGATCAGGTTGCTCAGAGCCCCGTCCAACCTGGCCTTGAATGTTTCCAGGGATGGGGCATCTACCACCTCTCTGGGCAACCTGTGCCAGTGTTTCACCACCCTCTTCGCAAAAAATTTCTTCCTTATATCTAGTCTAAATCTAAACCTAAAGAACAATTGTAATGGATTGGTCAAGTGAACTCATTTGACTGACTGTAATTTTCTTTCAGTAATTTAAAAAGCCAAGTGGCATATTAGTTCTTCATTTGTGACAGAGCAAAATCTAGTGAAGACTAAGGCCTCAGCTCAAGAAGGCTCTTAAGCACATACATATAAGTACGTTCATTCTAACTCAAGACAGCACTTAAATACGTGCCAGACTTTAAAGTGGCATTAGCTTGAGCTTAAAGCTGAGTGCTCTGAACTAGATCTCAGATATCTTCAGAGGTTCCTAGACAGGCAGACCAACTACCTTGCAGGATTTTATTTTAAGGCATCTCATTTATTTCACAAGGTTTCAAAAATTTCTGCAGATTACTATCGGTGCCTTTGATACTTAAATGATCTTGCTTGTCTGTTCCTAACAAGCCATTCCTGTGAACTGCTTGGGTACCCAGAAAAAAAGCAGAATCTCACATTTTTGTGCAAAGTTCCCTTACAGCAGAACATGACATTTAAAGTACTTAGCAGTAATAACATACTTTATTTGAACTTACATTAAAGACATGAAACTCTGAAGAAGTGGGCAATCAAGTGAATATGGTACCGATTGTCATTGCTGAAGTGCCTGTTTGCAACTACACTATATGTATATCTGTATATTTTACAGTGCTATTTTTTTACGATTGAATTTGGCCTTTGCAAGCAAGAAGGACAACTACGTGCTTATGGGGCAGGACTTCTGTCTTCTATTGGCGAATTAAAGGTATGTGCCCTTAAAGCAGAATCAACTTTCTTTTAATCCTAACAAAATAATGGTTGCATGTAAATATTTTGACTTTCAAATAACAGTTAAAGTTCTCAAGATAAAAAGCTTACATTAAAAATTTGATATTGACCTGAAAGCTTTGTTTGAAATACCAGCTCGCACTTGAAGCATGAAATGGATTTGTAAGGCCTGAAGTACCAAAGCAACTATAAACTACAAAACTTATTTCTGTTTGGATTTGCATTTCTTGTAAAAAGAGGCTCATAGGTTCTAACAGGTAAGGGTGCCTTGGGCTCTGAAAGCTTTGTTTAGAAGAGAAGCACATATTTTTAATACGCACAAAAAAATGTTTTGAAATGTTTGTTGTAAGTAATCCAATGTATTTCAATGGATTCGTTACTGATATTAAAAGAACAACATTTATTAAGGTCCTGATTCAGTAGATTAATCATATTTAAAATTAAGGAATGCATATAAACTCATGCTAGACTTGAAGTACATGCCTATGTGACAATACATAGAGCCCTATTCTTATAAAGGTGAAAGTGTTTAACCTTGCATGGTGCGGGTAGTTATAATGGATCATTTATTGCCTCTTTTTATGCCTAGAAAACATAGGGAACAAGCAAAAGGTATTTTGTCACAAGTGTAGTATTTTGGGACATAATGCGTCGCTCTGTTGGCAAGATGGGAGGGAAGGGGAAGGAGGGGGAGGAGTACTGTCTTCTGGGACCCAAATGAACTGTTGATGGCCTTTCAGGTAAACATTTGGTTTTAAAAAGCATATGCAGAATAGTATTTACAAACTGTTTTGCAATATATCTGCTGTTTATTTGTGTTTAAACATCTTCCCACCCTCCTGGGCTGGCTTTCAGTGAAATACCTGGCAGTTTAATAGAAGTATCTCAGTCTCTTTTTGCTGTTTGTTTCACCTGTAACTGAGAATATTCATGTTGAAGCTCATTAGTCTAATGCTGTTCTTTCATTAGTAGAAAAAAGGTTGAAGAAAATTACTTTCTCCAATATTTTTTCTTTGATTGCATTGCAGTTGCTCTAAGTTCAGTGCATACTTCAGCCACAGAAGCATTCTGTATCAGCCTGGCAGTATTTCATACCCACAGCGCAAAGATGGTTAAAGGCAAGGAGATGAACATGTCCCACTTGTCTTCCTCTGGCCTAACAACATTCAGTGCTGAGTCCAAAATTTTGTGCAGGATTCTGCAGAGAATCAGGCCTTTTATTTAAACTAACAGTTACGGTCATTAGGTGATGACCCTGAAAATACCTATCACATCATTTACAAAATCTAAGGGCATAAAAGCGAGGAAATGAATAGTCAAGAACATAATAAATCTTCTACCATCAATGTCATAAACAAACACATTATTCTTGTCAAGTGTGCATATTTTGTTACCAGACATTTGTGATCCCAAATCTGTGTTCTTCACTCAGCAATAATCTCAGAGTATAAATGCAAAGAATAATTCTTTTGAAAAGCAACAGTAAAAATTAAATAATGTGCACATTAATGGACTGTATTGATCTGCTTCAAAGATACAGCCATATATATCATAATAATTTTGCCATCAATCAATAATATTACATACTTTTCTATTACACTACATATATATTTCGTAGATGTGAAGCCAGAAGGGACTATTAGATCATCTGGTTTGACCCCTTGTGTATCATAAACTATTAAATTTCACCAGATCTTGCATATACTGAGCATAGGGACTTAAGTTAGACATTTCAGTTATTGAGAGACTAAGCACTTGTGTGCTGAGGCCCAGAACAGCACCATACCACAAATAGCCATAGTCTCCATGAAGGAACTGATAAGGTGAAAAATGTTCAGAAAGTCTTTGTGGGACTGTGCTCCAGGGTAGAAAAGAAGGTAAAAGGTAAGGGAAAAAATGCAAAAAACTACTAAGTTTTCTGCTAATCTGACCATGGGAGAAGCTGTTTCTAGAACAAACCTGGCAGTGAGTGTGCTTCTTGTCAACAAAATAAGTCAGACAGGTGCTTGGGAAAGGACAGGTTCACCCATGACGTTGGTGCACAACCTTGCATCAAGCCATTGCCGGTCTCTGATGTTTCCTGGGAAAGCAACTTCCCTTACCTCTGCCCTTATCTCCTAGCACCCATTGGGAGGGAAAATTTCTTCCATGACCTGAAGGTGTCTGAAAGATAATGCTAATATAATAGGCTGTAGTTGAGATCTTGATGATATCAATATCCTGATTATAACTGAAATGCTAATGGATGGCAGCAATTGCTCTGAAAATGATGGCAACAATACCAGCTATTTCTGTGGTGAGTGGGGATGAGTAGGAGACTCAGATTGCATGGCCATGAAGTCTGACCTGCATGTGTGCAACACCCATACTTCTCATAGGAGACAGAGTGAAGAAGTCCTTTCAGAAATAACTACTGCCGTTCTTAAGACAATGGTGATTGTGGACCCATAATCCCTTCTATGAGGAAGTTCAAATACTTCTTTATCCTTGTCACTAGGAAGGTAGGTCTTGTTTCAATGTTGGATTTTGCTACTTTGGCTTTAGAGGCATTTGATATTAATGTGCTTTTGTCAGCAAGAAAAGCCTTTCTCCAGCTGCCCTCCCTATCAGCTCTCTTTTTAGTGCAAGAGTATTCACAGGAAACAAAACGGTGGCCAATTTTATGTATAATTGCTAGAAATTTCTAGAAATAAATGAGTCGCACTATTTGCGGGGTGGAAGTGGCCAGCAGTATTTGGGCCTTTCAGATGAGTGAATGGCTTGTTCAGACATCTCTGTTTCTATATTACACTGCTGCACTCTGCAAATCCGGTCAACAGCTTTAGCAACAAAGAACTATAAAAGCTAGAGAAATGTGGGCACCAGCCTATCAATGTAGGATTCCCTTCAAGTCTTTTTCCCCACTCAGTATTTAGACTTCAAATTTTGGATACTGAAAAATGCAACTCCTGATGTGCATGCTATGGAAGCATCAAGCAAAAAAATTTTAAAAGCACAACAAAATAAGGAGAAAGAGAAGATTAAAAATGAAGCCTGGGGGGAAACGAATAATACAGTAAGTATTATAAAATGTTCTGCCTAATATAGTCAGGTTAACTCTAGCTAACGCTATTACACAGTATATATTTGGGGCTTAGAGATAAGGCAGAAATAATGTACATTTCAATTATTAAAACTATTTCTAAAAAGCAGTCCAAATGTCTTCAGAAACTTTAATCCATTTACTTTGTATGATGCTCTCTTGAACTCTTTCATTAAAGGAGTCTCCTAACAACTTCAGTTGGCTGTAGATCAAGTCATATATCCCTGTTATATGCTTCTATATTTAACAGAGAGGTAGATTTCAAATCTTTCTGTATAGATTTTAAAAGTCAAATACAATATCCAGTCGTATTTTGTTTTAATGATAATTATATTAAGAAGAGCCAGCATTAGCCTTTATAACCAAAAAGATTCAAATACAAGTTTTGGCTCTGTTTTCTGAAGAGGATGAAGATGACGGAAAAAAGAACTCCTGGATCCCAGATGTTCATTTTAGTGCTCTTTTTAAATAGACAGTCTTTTCCTTACTTGTCTAAACAATGTATAAAATTATACTGATGAAATAAAAAAATTCTGGTAAAATCAGGACACTGTCAGATTTGCAACCTGTGTTGTAGATAAGCAGAAAAACATTTAAGAGCAGGTTTTCCAAGACTCTGTGTTCCCCCCCCGGAATAACAAAGTGATAAAATCAGTACTGGCACACAGACAACTTCTCACCTGTGTTCTTATTCTGCCCTCCTGTACTCCTCAGACAATGCAGTATTTATAACTCATCTCAAGTTTCCCCCTTGCTAGCTAAAGATTTTGCTTTTTGGGTTTTGGTTTTGTTTTTTTTTTTTGTGAAACTGAAAAGCTCCAAGTTGTATTATTACACTCCATTTTTTATACTCAAAGGAGAAATTACAAGACCAAACCCTTTTTTCATATGTCAGTGATAGTGGTCACTTAGGAAATGATTCACGGTTGCTCAGTGTAAATGCGTGGTGCCATCTGAGATGCTCCAGAGCTCTGACCAGCTCTCCAGCTGCCGCTCCAGAAACGTGTAAGTCTTCTTTAGGTCCTGTGCTATATCTTCCATCCCTATACAGATGCATGAGACATCCTAGGCCCTAGAGATGTGGTTAGGTACCTCAATCACTCTCTTAACCTTTGATCTAGCAGAGAGTGGAGGCATTTCTTTATTGTTATGCTTATTTCCAATATGGGTAGTTCTCTAGTTTTTAAGCTGTCCAGTTGTCTGATACTGCGGCTTTTCCTGGGAATCAGTGGTGATTCATTTGGAAGTTTCACTACAACCTCTTGTTGCTTGAACTGAAGGAGGATGGCCAATAGCTGTATTAGCTATTGAAAACATGGCCCACATCACTCTTCTTGATTGCCTGCACAGGGCTTCATTCAATCCACTCAGAGTTTTAAAACTTTGTGCTTTAGACATTTGAGGCATCAAGTCTCGCCTGGAAGTACAAAGGCACCTTAAGAGGAGACGTTTTTATCTATAGATAATCTCCCAGGGAGCCTATTATAATTCCCAGTCAAGAAAAACAAATTCATTTCGATAGAAGGAGGTAAATGCCTAAATTTAAAGACATTCAACCACATCATGGCTCTGCAAGGAGAAAGAGACAACAGGGATATAGATGGGTGCTAATAAGGTGAGCCTGTTCCTGCAATCCATTTAGAAGAGGATGCTGGTTAAGACAGACAATTTTTGATTTTTGTTTTCAAAGCTGTTTAACTGATGCCTGGCTAGAAACAGCAAACCTTATGAGAAGGGAAAGATACATGTACTAAAGAAACTAAATTCCCTGACATTTTAAGATTCCATGCATTAATTTTTCATGTATTTATTTTTGGAGAGAGAGGAGGTGGGAGGAAGAGGTTCTTGTTCCTGTTTTACGTCCTGTTATTTGGAGACTGCAGGTTGAGGGCTAGTGTGATATTTTCAGAGCCTTTCACAGGGATTTAGGAATGAGCATAAGCAAGAGCTTGGATAAAAGGTGTGGTGTATACCTTAAGGTTAATATGTTACTCTGCTATGAAGAATGTCCATGCAGAAAGAAAGAACTAAGAGGCACCTTCAGATCTCAGGGATCTGCTCCCTCCCTGTCATTTCTTTATGCTTTTCATGCACATCTTCACTATGGATAGATATTAGGAGACTAAAGAAGGTTGAAAGTTGACCTAAATATGCTCTCCTTCCTTACCTTGTACTTACCTGACTCTGTTCAGAGCACTGAGAATGAAAAAATGTGTGCTCTAGAAGTTAAGGTAGATCCAAAAGCTAACATAAGTATTCAAGTGGAAAGGGGAGCTAGAAAAAGATTGTGTGGGAAAATGTCTCAGTACCTGATTTTTAGTTTTGAAACCTCTGTGTCTTTTCTAGTGGTTTGTGCCAGTCACGTAAAGAGAAAGGCTAATCGGAAATCTCTTCGCTGGGTAGCAGCATTTGATGCCTCATCTGCCCAGTGTCTGTTCTGTACTTATCTATGCCGGTTTATTTAGTTATTTTTTCCTTGCTTTCCTTTTCCTTTCCTTCCTTTCCTTTTCCTTGTACTATGTGGAGCATTATTGCTCAGGTGTACGTGGCAGAAGGGTAATGCATTTCATCAGCATGCAATAAATAGACGTTATTTAATGGGTTTTCGGATATATAGTTTCACTCTTAAACTCACTGTCAGGAAAATAGTATATGACTTTGGCCTGAAAATGTAAAGGACAGATTATATGAATGGTTTGGTCAGACTCAATTCATCCACCAAGATGATGATCAGTTCTGCTAGTTAAGTGACATTTTGAGGACGTACATATTTGTAGTTGTATAGATAATTTTTCAAGAACGGTTATTTGATGGCTTTCCTGTTTCCCGCTGAAGATTTAGGTCTCTATGCCTATGTGGCAGGTGCATTTCTAATCTCCTCTTTATTATTCTAATAATTATTTTTGGGAAAAAAAAGACTCTCATAAAAAGAGCTTTTTTAAGCGACAAATGATTTATTCTGGTCAAACTGAAAAACCACTGTATGTAAAACAAGAGAGGCTACCAGCTGATGGGGAACATACAGCACAGCGATATGAAAGCTGTATATATGAACAGTTGCATAGATACACAGCAGTATCAAAATACGGTTTAACAGATCCTGTGGTGTATTTTGCAGCATGCTCTTTCTGACAAGGCCAATGTGAAAACATTCGATCCAAAGACAACCTGTTTGCAAGAATGCCTTATCACTACTTTCCAGGAAGCTTACTTTGTTTCAGAAAGTTTTGAAGAAGCCAAAGAAAAGATGAGGTGAATTATTTCCCTTGACTCAAAAATCTAATTTTCTCTTCTTTAGCGGTTGAAAAAAAAGAGGTGTTAATTTTCTTTTTTCTTTCAGGGACTTCGCCAAATCAATCAATCGTCCCTTTTCTGTGTATTTCAATCCATATACGCAAAGCATTGAGATTCTGAAGGATACCAGGAGTATAGAAAATGTTGTCCAGGACCTCCGCAGCGATCTAAACACTGTGTGTGATGCTTTAAGCAAAATGAACAGATATTTAGGGATCTGATATGTGTGGCACTATGATTTGCTATAGGTTGCTTTTTCTGTAGCCAGTCTAGTAACATCACATAATATGGCTAACTTCTCAAACCCATCAATTTTCCCTTTACAGCTTGGCCTGTGGCTTGCATCATTGTGTAGCTCTGTCTAATTGTAATGTGCAGACAAACCAAGGCAATGCTAATACGTAAACGCAACATGGAATGTGGCAGAATATAATCATTAATTCCTCAACACAATGTCACGTACAAGTACACCATTAAAAACTTGCCTGGCAATGGTTTTGTTTCCATACAGTATGATTCACTTCAATGTATAAGAAATGGTATTGCTGATTTCATTAAGTCTGAGTTTATTTCTTTATAATCCCTTTCCTCCCATAAGAATCCAGAAAAAAATATTTGCAACATTTTCATTTTCTTTAAGAGAATCTGTATTTCTTTCCATAGTGGTGAAGACAATGTTTTGCCCATGTATCTGTAGCAGAACTGAGTGTCTCTTGTGACTGAATAATACAATTTATATACCAATGCTGAGATCAGGAAGGCTATGTATCAGTACTAAAAGGTCTGTGGAGATTACAGATTATGAGAACTTTAAACTGGCAAATGTTCAACATGGCTGAGTAATTGCAACACAATAAAAAAATCCTCTGACAATTCATGCAGAAAGGTAGTTCTAGTTCATGCATGTGTTACCTGTGACAGTCCTGAACATACTTCCTCTGCGAGGGCTATCTGGGAATAAGAGAGGAAGTGCCTGTGTTAATTCCGGGTTGTTAGATGTGAATATAAAGCCCTTCTACATCATTGTGTGCCTTCCGTATTCCCTTGTCTTTTGAACATACTCCTCTTGCATTTCATGCATAATTTGCCTTTCCTCATTATGCCACATTCAACCTTGACGTGGCCATGCATGACTGGCTCTACGCTGTATCAGTATCAGCACATATAAAAGGGTGAATATGGAAGTTGTTATTTAATTATAGCCAAGACAATTATCAGTTAGTGGATTACTTGTGGGGTGATTAAATCATAGAGACATCCAAACTGGTACCAGATGGATGCGGGAATGCCTGAGTTAATAAACTCCAAGTTAGCACGCTCTGACAGAAGCACAAGCTCTGTCTGGGGAGCACAGTGCAGAAATATTTGAGCTGGCTCTTATCTGGAAGCAATAATTATGCATGTCTTTCCTTTATCTGGGTTATTCTATTCTCCTATTAGCCAAGATAATGGAGAGTTGACTATATTGTATGGACCCTTCTTAATGGAAGCCACATGGCTTATGCAGGTCATGTCAGTATGGGTGAAAGTGTCATAGCTTGTCTACATACAGGGAAAATAGGTATCTATGGAAGCTGCTCTCCCAGCTGAGAGAGTCATGCGGATACTCATAAGTGTTGCTGGCAATTTCAGCATAAAAAGAGCACCACTTGATAGTACCAGCATATCCTTAAATAAGAGGCAATCTATAAGGATAATTTTCATAGGGAAATCTGCCACCTCCTCAAAGATAACTATGACATAACAGAAAATGCTCTTTTCTCCGGATGGTCCCTGCTGCATTCTAATGCTGCTGTTAATAGGGTGTGGAAAAATCCAGTTTTAGATTTAACTATGACTGCCGCTGGTACAAATGAAGAGCTGTTGAATTATCCCATGGGGATCAGCGTGCTGGAGGAGTTTTTTAACTTCTGGATATTAGCGTGGACTCTGTTAGCTAGCACTTATCACAGAGGAATCGCTGGCAACCTTGGCATGGAAGTTTCTCCCTCCTTCTTCCCATGGAATCTGATGAACCTTTCATAGCCCTTTCTGGACAAAATGGACTGTACTGAGATTGCTTTAACTGGTCTGAAAAAATCATTGAGCAAGGAATAGTAGATCTTACTCAGTTCAAGAACTAACAAAGTATTGTTGGTTGCTTAAGTGAAATAAAGCCACAATGAGTTACAAAGATCCAAAGCTTACAAAGTTACTGAGGCTTTCCCTTGAATCAGAATTACACAGGAAAACTTTAAATACTTTTAATATCTGGTTTTATTCTTGACTTTTCTGAATAGCTTAACGTAAGAATTCCACAGCAGTAAAACAATAGAAGCATATCTTTGTTTTGTTTTGTGCTGTTAGCAAGTAAATCTTATTATGGATTAGGGAGAAACCCTTGAAATCTAATAGTCATTTTAGGACTAATGATGGCAAGGAAACTGTCTACAATGAAGACATAATGTCAATGAAACAGAACATTGTCAAAGCATAATGGGCTCCTGCTGCTAGATATATGCTTAATCCAATGATTTTATTTCTATTATACAACATGATTAAAAATAAATTAAATATAATGGGCTAAGGAATAATAGTGATTTAGAGAGACAATTGCTCATTGTTCTTACATAGCAAAGCTGCCTTCTTACAGGCTGAAGAGCAAACTGGCTTTGGGCTTTAGCCAGTCGGGAGCCAGGACTGGGAAGGAACGCTTTAAAAAGTGCACTATTGCACTTTTATGAATCAAATAGTTCCAGCTTAGCTGAAATTCTTCTCTGTGGTGTTTATTAGCAAATTAAGATCAGTCATGCAGCAATCTCCTTGGATGACAAGCTCATTTAGGCATAATGAGGGAATTATTGACAGTTATCAAATTACACTAACGTTTCATTTAAAAAGGCCATATTTATCTAAGGTGCTTGTTTAGCTTTAGTGATCTGGACTCTGGAAATTGGACTTCTGGCTTAGGCTCATTTATTTCCTGTGTAATTCTGAACTGATGCTTTATGGGTCTGAGATATATGCACTTGCTTTGCCTGCACAGAGTAAATGGGCCCGAGCTTAATGAATGTAAAGCATTGCAGTGTTTACTACCATGCAAAGTCTAAAATGAAAAACAACACTCTGAGACATTGCAGCAAATACAAATACCAAGTTTCATTTGCAAACCAAGACATGGTTCATGCATTTCATGTCATTTGTTCGGTAGAGGGGATGGAGTGGGGAAGGCGTTAACACAATATATTGCGTTTTCCCTCTCTACTCTTCAAGACCTGTTTAGAAGCCTGTTTTAAGTTCAGCCCTTCAGTACACTTTCATGAAATAAGGTGTCTTTTCCTTTCTTCTTGTTATGATACCCTGATGTGATGGAGAAAATTCCAGAAATTTACTGTATATAAATGTATATTTACTGATGTACTGTAATGGATTACAGAAGAAAGTTTCACATCTTTGAAAGGACAGCCTGGCTCAGAGAGCTAAAGCTGCTGAAGGCTTTCACCTACAGGCTGCTGGTACAAATCCAGCCCAGTCAGCAGTTACTGAAAGCTATCACCAGCCAGCAGCAGCCTGGCTGCCGTGTGATGAACTGGGAAGCCGGGATTGCTTAGTTTGGAGTAGAGGAGACTGAGGGGAGACGTGATAACCTTTTTCAAACACACAGAAATAGCTGCAAAACGGAGGGGACAAACTGTTCTCTGGCCTCAAGAACTAATGGACTTAAATTGCAGGAGAGGAGCATTAAGTTATGTAACAGTGAAACATGGGGGACAGATTGCCTAGGGCGACAGCAGAGCCTCCATCATTTTTTGAGAGAACAGGTTAGGCTGCTATCTCTCAGGAATGATGTTAGCACAGTCGGTCCCGTCTTTAGACCAGGGGAGAGGCTTACGACATCTTGAAGTCCCTTAGAGCGACTGCCTGGAAGAGGCTTCAGCCTCCTCATGAAAGGGCTCCAGCTGGCTCACAAAAGCAGTAATGGTCAACAGCCACCACTGTGGAGCATTTGTGCATCACCTGCTCCTCTGCCTCCTCCTTCAGTCTTTGAATAACTTTCACCTTTCCATCTTCCCTTAGGGAATGAATAGGATCCATAGTCTGAGTGTAGCCCCAAATGCTGGCTATGGTGCTCTATTTTAAGTTCATAGGCCATTTGAGAGAGCTCTGTGTGTGAGTTACCTGCTAGTTACAGCTACCCAGAGGCAGAAGACTGGTAGTGAGCAACCAGCATTTGTCCTTTTTATAAACAAGGTTTAAAGCTGCTCAACTTTATAAACAAAATAGAAATGCATATTTCATCCTATCTGTGCCTGCATTTGGGCTGTCAGAAAGACTCTGCTCCCTTGAACAATCTGCAGAACCTGGAGCTCATCCAAGCTCCGGAGCCTGAGTGCTCCAGCCACACATCAACCTTGAGTCTTGGTGAAATTCGGGCACAGAGCAGCCTGTTCTCCCTAACTTTCCTGGCTGCCAAGGGAAAGAAACCCACTGGTGTAGTCCAGAAGGGAGCTTCAGTTCAGGCCCCTGATGTAGCTGGCCAGGGAACTTGGGGACCACACCTGCTGCTCAACCCAGGAAGGATCAATGCAATGCTCTTCCATTTAGGAAGTCAGCTTTCCACCCCAACCTGGAAACTTCTTGTTTCAGTCTTTTTAGAAATATGGGAACTTCCCTTCTATCTCAGTAGGAATCACTGTCATACTTCCAAATAATTTGCAAAGGGAGTAATTCTGCTATTGTTACATAATGGCTATGCTCTGTGGTATCAATCACTCCAACTCTGGAGATGTTTTACGACAAATTCTTGCCTTCTCAGTGAAGAATAGGTCAACGGTGACAGATTCCTCTTCTGGGCTTCAAAGTACGTTTCAGACACGGAGTTAAGAGAGAGATTCTGGTTATACTAGCAAATATTTATTAGTAACGAATCCCTCTAGCTGACATAGTGAAGGCTGTAGAGATGTCCTTGGCATCCTTATTGGCAATTTCCTGTAATTTACCTGAGCTTGGAGGCTAAATAATGTCCTCCTCAGTTGAAATACTCCATGAAACCTGTGTTGTTTCATCTGGTCCTAGAGAAAAGGTGAGTAAACACAAAATAATCAGAATTCAGTGATGTCTATTCAAAACATTTTGCAACAACTACATTTAGTTTAAAAAGGCCCTCCAACACCTTAGAGTAAGAATTCATATTTCTTTGCTAACAGCTGGGATATTAAGGTGAGACTAAAAATAAGTGCTGGCATCTCCTTGGGATTTGGCCTGGAGTGGACAATTCAGGTGGAATAAGTGTGAAATGGGTTACATAGTCACGTACTTTAAAACGCAAGTGGGTGATGGATATTCAGGTGGACATTTTTTTAATGTAGTCAGAAATTTCAAATGTCCAGGAAAAATAATGGAGAAGAAGCTACTGTTGCCGCACTCCACCTTTGGGGGAAAAGAACTGAGTTTGCAAAGCAGCAGGAGGTAGATTTCAGTCCATGTCAAACGGGCACATGACCTGAAACACAACCCAAATACGCCTACATCACTGGCTTCTGCATGAGCTCCAGCGTGAATACAATTCTGATAACAGAGGAGCAATAAAGCACTCCAGAGCCAAACAGCCCTGCTTCCCCACAGGATACAAAGTGGGTGATTTGAGACCAGCATGGCACAAATAAAATCACTTTTATTTCCTATTAAATCAGGTTTGGTTTATATTTCTTTTGCAAAATACCTTTTGAAATGTGTTACTACTTTATTTTTCCGTAGGGATTATAAAGAGATATGTTAATTACGGAATGGTTGATGTTCTTAGCACTTTTTGCCTCGAGCTTTTCTTGTTGCCACCAAACTCCCCAGTCTTGCTACTTTACATGAAAGTAGAGTAATGCTGAAGATGTGATGGTGTCATTTCCCAGGGCTTGACAACTGATGGGTACACCTGAAATGCTACCCTCCCTCACCATCCCTCCTTGTAGTGAATTGCTAAACTCAGAGATGTGAATAAGGCCAGTTAATGGTAAATGAGTTTAAGGTTATGCATACAGTGGATTTGCCACTCTAGCAAAATTTGTCCGGAGGGTCAATTTGGTAGAATTCCCTTTTAATGATTACCCCTGATAGATCACTTGCGGGTAAAGTTATGAAAAAGCAAGTGCCTTACATCAGATGGGAACCGGGGAGTCGAAATTTCAACTGCTGCAAAACCAGCACATGTTCCAAGAGGCATTTTAGTGCCAGTGCCAGTCAGTTCAGTTAGAAGTAGCTCAAAATAGATTTCATAGTTGCTGGACTGAAAGGCTACATTTTACCTCCAGGTCTCAATCCAGCCACTGTTTTCTGAGATGGATCTGTGTCTGCTGGAGCAGGAGCTAGAGCCGTAAGTCAGGCACGCAAGGCCTGTTCCTTATTTCATTTGCAGGCATTTTTTAAAAGCCTCTTTTGCAATGTTATCTCCAGAATAAAAATGCAGTGCACAGAAGGTGCGGAAGCAACGAGGTCTGATCTTTTCTGAGATCTCATTTCTCCCTCCCAGTGTTGGTCAGCATGGTTCCTGCAGCCAAGGGAAGACTCTTGGCCCATGCTAATTGTCAGGGGCAGAAGTTAAGAAGCCACCTGAGCGCCAGAGAAGAGCTCCCACTCCTAGCTGCTCCTGTGGCCTCAAATGACCACTGTCTTCTGCGACTTGTTTTTACGGAGCAACTCCTCAGGCTTTGTCTGTGGATGTCTGTAGCGGGATCAATTAACGTATGCTGTCATATGTGCAGGAAAGGTAGTAAAGAGAGGTTGAAAAGTGCCAAGGATTGTATTTCATAGGTCTCCTTTCAAATCTTTCCTTCTCATACCTGGCTTCTGCTTGAAAAAAATGCACAGTAGAAGCTCACCAGCACCGTCCCTGTAAATACCAAGCATAGACAATAAAGTCATCCTTTCCAGGCCTCTCTCCCATCGCAGTCATCCTGCAGAAACTGTGCAGGTGGTCATTCTCAGCTGTCCAGTGTAGCCCCCCTCTTCTCTGAGGGCAGTAATACCGAACCGTGGATCTGAAGAGCCGGGTGAGCTCTCACTGCTGTGCACACCCAGGGCTATTTCCCCGCAGGACGCTGCCATGCAGAGGCGGGCAGCCTAGTGCAGGTCTCAGGATGAATGCAGTGGGGTAGCACACAGTTCTGCCTGGGATAGTAAGTTCTGCCTGTCTTATTGCTGGGCAGAATAACCCCAGGACAGTTAAGGCTCTTAGTCGTACCAATACAATCTTCCTTGCCCCATTTCAGAGGCAGAATTGCTTTAAATAGCTTGCTTAGGAAGCCTAACACTTGGGGACTGTTACAAATGTCAACAGCTCCCCCAGACTTACAAACACAAGGGAAGGGCATGGGCAACCATGTGGTACCTGTAGGCAAGTATCGATTTTCTCATCACAATGTCAGCACGAAATCTGGCATACAAGCAACATGGGGTTCCTGTGGGTTCAGTTTTGTTACGACATCTCTCCAAAAGCTCAGAAGAATCAAAACCGGGGCTGTTTGCAGCTGGATAGGCACAGGGGCCTCTATATAATTCTCTGTGCTTTCCTGCCATTACCTTATTTCCAAAGGAGAGGAAGAGTACTGTATTCATGAATGCTATGTAAAAGCTGTTGCATTTTCACTGAGCGATAGTTTGGTTTGTCTGAGTTGGGAATGAAAACGTGGTTAGAGGGAGCGAATTAAATCTCAAATGTAATGCCTCTGATTTGCAGAAGGGAAAGGGGAAGTGCTAAGTGAATATAGGAAATTGCAGCATTATGCGTTGTGAGAGCAATTCTTTCCATCCTTGTAGCTAATGGACTGAACAGAAAGTGAACAATTTGTTTCATACAATGATTCACCAACACTCTGACAGGGTTTCCAATTCTGAGCTCACTTTCATATTCAGCTCCCTGTTTACTAGTGAAATAGTACAATTATCTGTCTACCTCTTACATTTTATAAACAGGCAAGGCTGTGGTATCTGAAAAGAATAAAAATAACTGTATAAATCCTGGTTGTTTAAGGCTGGAGGGAAGGGAAATGAAGCAAGTGTTATCTTTCCAGTGGTCTATTGGAACACTCCTCTAAAAATGAAGTTAAATTCCCTGGGAAAATAGGTCGAAAAGAAAAATGCCAATGGAACTTGGTTTTCAATTTCTATTTAATGTTTTCCTCATCCAGGTTTGTGAAAGAAAATCACAAAACATTTCCTGTTTGAGTCCACTTGTCAAATTGTCGATAGTAAAGTAGCCAGAACTGTTACAGCTGAATTGGCCACATAAAGCTCTGGTGAAAACGGGATGCTTCTCCCAGAGGCGTTTGGTAAATGTGCTAAGCTGCTTTACAAGACAGGATGACATTTTTCTGCCTTTAACTCCAGTTTTATTGAGAATAGAAATCATTTGGACTATAAGGAGTTTCAGTTTTTAATCTGGAAATGTTTGTGAGCCGGCCCTGACTGCATACATTTCTTGCTCGTGGGCTCAGAGTATTTGAATGAGGGAAAATCTAGGAATAGCCTTCCAGAAGAGTGTAATTAGCCGCTTGTTAATATTGATTACTTATGATACATTAGTGCTTAACAGGGCTATTTGGAAGGAGATTCTGGACAAATATATTGTAAAAGGGCAATCCCTGTCTCAAAGTATAAATTCAGTAGAGCTTTTAAAATCCAGTGAGAGTCAATGAGTTGAGTGGAAGAAGGCGATGGCTATAAAGATGGCTATGAAGGCTATTAATAAGAGTAACAGACTGCATAGTTGAGGATTTAGGAGTCTTATTTCAAATTACATAGCTAAAATATAAAAAAAATTGGAAGTCAGTAGCTGCAATTACCTGTTGCAGCCTCTTCTGCTAGATGGTGATAAGACTGTCACTTCTTGGTAGAATCTGAGTCTACCCCTTATGCTCTCCAGAAACAATGAGTATAAAGTTGATGCTAAAAATGCTTTTAGTCTGAAAGCCACTTAAATTGATGGCAGCAGCAGCAGTCAATGTGGGTGCTGAAATCTAGGAACTTGCTGAGGAGGTAGGGCGGGCAGCGGAGGGGACCTGCTTTGTGGGGAATGGCACCCGTCAGTGGCTGAATCCTGAATTCCAGGGCTACCTCCCTCAATGACACTGGAATATAGGTGCCTGGTTAAATGTTTGCTGAGTCTCTGGGTGATTTTACTGCTGGCCTTTCTGGAAGCAGTACCCTGGGCCTGGGTTTGCTGGGTAAGCCAGCAGTACTGGCTTCATGGCTGGGATTTCCAGTGGTACAATTAATCCACTGCCTGTAAAATGGAGAAATGCAGCATTCCCTTTGGATTGCAGGAGTCAATAAGGGGCAATAGGGGCAAATTTGTCCTATGAGGTTTTTACTTCAAGATGGTATGAAATGTAACCTGTGAGTGCTTTTCTCTCTAAAGTTAGCCTTGGGTAGTTACTGCAAATGTAGCATTACGAGGTGTCTCCATTCGGTTGGATGGCTCTCACCCCGAATCTTTCTGACCTTGGCAAGCTCCAGGCAAACCTTGGCAGTGGTCTGAATCTAAGTGAAACCTGTCATTTTGTTTAGCTCTGGATAAATCCCATATCTGGAGGAGCAGGAAGAATCTGCCTGAAGAGTTACGATGCTGTGATGATCCTTTGCAGTTAGGTAACTCTTTGAGCTGAGAAGCATAGATCACAGTGGCCCCAGGGCTGTCTTGAAGTAAGTCTGGGCAGAATTTGCACAAAGCTGTTCCTGTGACTGGGGAGCTACAACAGATTTCTCTGGATTTCCTTAAATTCCTGAGTTTCTGCTTTCTACTGGGCATAGCATAAGGGAAGGAAACCACAAACTGGGAAAAAGTGTTTTTTCCTCTGTTGGTAAGCAAGTCAACTTCCAGCCTCCCTGGCACTCTCACACCAGCAGTTGTTGTAGACAGCATTTGTTCTCTGTGATTCCCTCTTGCAACCTTATTTGCAGTTTCCTGGGGCACTACAGCACGGTGAAAGGTGACTCATGTTTCCCTTTCAGAAGATGATTTCATCTTTGCTACTGCAGAAAGGACCTTTATTTCTTGCAGATTCCTGAAAAATGTTTTGTGGTAAGACGACAGACAGTACATCTACTTTCATACATTTGCTTAAGTGCTTGCAGCCTGCACATGTCCTTCACTGTTGGACAGTTCCTAGTACTGGGATCTGTAAAGCCCTAAACAAAAACTAACCTAAAGCCCTAAACAAAAACTAACCTAAAACCCTAAACAAAAACTAACCTAACCTAGTCTTTTTAGAAGATTAAAGCAAACAAGCAAACTGATATTTTATTGCCCTCCTTCCCTTCTGTGCCATGTGCCCTAATTACTCTTGTGTGTGGCTCCTCAGTTAAGCAATACAGTTTTTCAGCGTGCGTATGTATGTATGCATAAATTAGAAAGAGGCCAGATTATTTTCTGAGCAGATTTTTCCATGGTCTTCTATGTCATAATTGCTGCCCAGGGTTCTGCGAAGTTGCACGTGCAGTTCTCATGCAGAAAACAGAGCAAACATAACATGACTAACCCATATTGACTACCAGATGCCTCAAAGTGTTCAAGACTTGCAGTAAATTACTGTTTTCTCTGGTCCGTATCCACTCTGCCTTCTGATGCTTTTCCCTTTGATGCCCTGTGACCTCGCTGCGAATGCGATGCCTTCTGCTCGGTGCTTGCATGGACAGATGGACAATGGTGCCAGCAAGGGATGTCAATAGTCAGTCCACTAGACTCTTGCTTGTCATTCCTCAGAAGGATGATAACTGATTAGCTAAAGCTAATGGTTTCTGACAAGTGCTTAACTAGACTTAAAGAAATACTGTCTCTGTGAAACCAGAGCCTTTTGATAGATAGTTAAAACTTCACTTCTCTGCCAGATGCATGTGTTAGTAACCGTACTTCACCAGCTGATCGCATCTCATAATTACAATTACTTGTTCTAGCCCAGGGAAAAGCTCAGTTCATTTGTCCAAGTATTGATTAACTGGTGTAGTCAAGATTACTTTACTTCACAGAAGATAGATAACCATTAATAATGTTATAATTACAGCCCAGAAAGTATGGTGATGAGGGGCTAGATTGGAACTTCAATAGATAAGGAGACAGGCATTGTTTGTAGAATCCTGAAAAAATTACAGCTGCTATATTAAAGGGGGGTAATTAACCCGAGGGAACCGCTGGTGACGAGGAGCAGTTCACGTCCTCGGGCTGTGCGCAAGGGCCTCTCCCGGTGCGCGTCCCTGGAGGTCAGTCACTCGCTCGGGGCAAGGCCAGGAAAATACTGGCCCGAGTGACATCTCAGGGCTGAAGCGGGTGCGGGAGCGTGAAAAGGCAGAGCCACGGGTATCGTGAAACCATTAAACGCAGCCATACCCCTGCAAAGGATGGGGGCATTTTAGTTCCTGCTCCCTGTCAGGTCTGGTGAGGCAGGTGGGTTTTACACCCATGGTAGGTGCCATGGCACAGGGTGGCACCAGGACTTCCTTCTCCTCTCCTCCCTCTCGTGTGGATGCCCTCGTACTCCAGCACAGGGTGTCTCCCAGCACTCACCGACCCTGTCGAGGTGACAGCCCTGCTTTGGTGGCTGGCAGCCATGTTGTCCCAGAGGGAGGAGGAGGGGGAGGGAAGCCCACCTCAGGGAGCGGGGAGGCCCCGCACGGGGCACTGAGGGCTGGACCGGCCGGTGCTGCACACAGTGGAGCAAAGCGGGGCACGGGGCAAGTGTAACGAACAGAGACACCGGCATTGTCAGATGACCTTGTGCTCGTTCGGAGTGGTGACACTGCTGTGGGATCGGTACACAATGAAGGGTTGGAGTATCTGGTGGCCGAGGAAAGGCCAAAAGAGCTTAAGAAGAGAAGGCTCTGGGGGCATTTATCGATAGGTATGCGTGCCTGGTGGGAGATGGGATGAAGAAGAAGGAGCCCGACACCTCTCAGGGGTGCCCAGTGACAGCTATGGGCGCAAGCTGCTGTACAGGAAATGGAACGTGAACAGAAGAAAAACATTTTTACTGTGAGGGCGGTCAACACTTGCACGGGTTGTCCTGAGGGGTTGTGGCATCTGTGTCCTTAGAGGCACTCAAAACCCGACAGTACCCAGCCCTGAGCAACTTGCTCTGGCTGATCCTGCTCTGGGCTGGGGGTCGGACTAGGCAATCTCCAGGCATCCCCTCCAGCCTCAACCACACCGAGACACTGTGACCAGGCCATTTTACAAATGCTGCTAATACATTGTAATAATGGTGCCATCAGAAGCCCCGCCACCTCTTTCATAGCCGAATGTGGATAACATTGCACATCATTGCATCTTATTTTTGTGGTAGAATCCACAGTGCTGTCTGCTTAATGTTTTCTTCTATGACCATCTTCCATGCTTTTGCCCGAGACATTAATTACTGATTATTAATCAGTAGGTTCTGTTCTTGACAGGTAAGATCTCTTTTGATTTCCCATAAATGGGTTAAAGCAAACTGAATCATGTAAAGTGAAACAAACTTTTGCATGGAGGAGTGCAATTTTGCAAAAGAAGGCAGCAACTTGTAGCTCATTTAGTTTGTAAACTTGATGGGGGTTTATTCCTGAGAGTGAGCTGCAGCTTTGAGTTAAGAGTCTAACAGCCCCTACAGCTCAGCAAAGAAATGCTATGAAGATCCTCCCACTGTGGACTAAGATCAGAATTTTCTTAGTGCTTTGGGTGTCAAAGCCCAAAGTCCAAAGGCCAGGTCACTTTGCCCTGCTCTGAGGGTGTTGGAAATCTCTTGGGTTAGGGGAGCTTCCAGAGAGCCACATATGGGACCTCATTCTCCTGAACTTCTGGAGGTGGTAAAATAGGACTTACACCAAGGATATGGCTTTATGAATGGGGTAAAACCTAAGAAAATTATTATCTGGAGGCAATAAGCTCATATCCTCAATCTCTTTGACCCCATTATCTAGACTTCACCTAATTTCAAGGATCTGTTCCAAAATTAGTGTCAAAACACTGTCAGTTAATCTGCTGTTGATCCATCACACAGAACAAACGTGACCATTCCTACTGAATAGTGAGTGCCCGTGGGCAGTGTGTGTTCCTGTATTCCCTCATACAGCCCACTCGTCCACACAGATCTGTATTGTTCACACAGTTTTATGTAAATTCATGCTAATCTCAACCTCTGTACATGTGGGCATATTTCACCCATCTGATAAGAATCAAAGGACTCGCCCCTTGCTATATACTTTATATTCAAACAAGTTGGGGTTAATTTGATGCCAGGAGAACAGCTTTTAACGCTCCCTCTCAAGGCATTAAACTACCAACGTTAACTTTCTATGCTCAGCTCTTGGGGTCTACAAGGAAATGGTGTGAGCAAATTTGATAGCAGGTACATTGGCATATGAATGTAAATCAGGTAGAGAGTTGTAGGCAAAATGAATATCAGGCTAAGATGTGTGGTGCTTTACAAAGGAAAAAAATGAGCCAAATTAAGCTCAAGGTACATTTTTTGTTCCCACAGTGTTGATAGTTTGGGTGTTTGATCTGAAGACTGTGGGCAGATTGTTTGGAAATAGTAGGTTGTGAGTTCTTTTGTTAATGAAAATCTGGAGGGCTTTCGTGTCCTACTCTGAAATGTAAAATCTCTTTGCCAGTTTTCAAAAAAGACACAGTCCTTCATTTTTGCCGATTTGGATGCATAAACCAGTGGTGTCCTTTTTAATTACAGACTAAGTGCTGAGTAGTGAAATGTAGATAAACAATAATCTGTCCAACTCACAAATACTGATTGCACGGCCCCTCTTTACCACTGCTGTAATCACTGCAAAAGCTTTGTTAGATTTTATGGGGTACTTGTAAAAGTCAAGAGATTCCAGGGAATTTTACCTTTCTGTTCAAGCTAAGGGAAAATATCTCAAAGCTCGGAGGCCTCTCCAGCAAAATCATTGCAAGCAGGTCCTGCTCTTTCTTAAATTGGCAAGGCGACAGCTTGAGTGCATCTGCTGAGTGCCACTGTGACAGTCTGATCACCTGGGGAGAGAAGTGTCTCGCAGACAGGCAGATCCCAAGCCATTTTGGTAATAATAGGTGAAAACTAACAGCTTGCCAGTGCAGATTCTTGAGTGCCCAAGGCGTGTGCTTACAGTAGGAGCCTCCACAGTACAACTGCTGCATTTGGTGATTCTGCACCGGCTCGTCCAGGGGGCTCCAGTGGACTCCCTGGGGAGAGCGTGTTGTAAATAGAATAATCAGGAGATAATAAATGTAACGGACGGTAGTTTTGCAAGCTCCTGACCAGCTGGAGTTGAAAGACCCCATGCCAGCTAATGCAGCTACATGATTGTCAGGTGCTGGCTGGGCATCTAACCAGGCCTTTTGGTTGCAAACCAAAGTAATGCTCCTTCTATCCACAGGTTGTTTATAACGTTCTTTGATTGTTTCTCCCAGTAACATTTTCATCTTATTTTCCACCAGTCTAACCTGGCCTGTTCTCTAGCTTTCACCAGGCACTGAATAAAATATCAGTCTCATTACGGGAGAGAGAGGCACTTACTGTCAACCTTAATGTCACCAGCATTGACATCAGACATGACATTAGGCTGTCGATTTTCTGTTCACGTAGGAGTTAGTTAAAGTGGTAGCCAGTTGGTAGGAGAATATCTGTGTCTTCAACAGGTCTCTTCCTCAATTTAGGCATCAGTGCCAAAATACAGGGTGTGAAAGTGTAGTTTAGGCAAAGTGTAGACACCTAAGTCAAAAAGCATGGGAAATGCCAGCTCCTTTTTGGCTTACGCCCTAGAGGTATTTGAATTCCTTAAGCACCACAAGGTTTGACTCTGGCATTTCCCAGTGCCTAAATCTCTGGAAAGACCCAGAAGTGCCGTTGTCAGGACCAGGTGTCTGCCTAAGTCCGACTGTGATTTCCAATCAGGTGTTTCGCTGAGCAAGTCTCCTGAAAGCCATTAACAAGTTGGTGGGCTCCATTGGAACCAGGAGAACTAATTTCACAAAATTAGGAGTGTGTGATCTTTCCGCTTTAAAACTCAGACAGGGAAAGTCTCCTCTACCAAAATACGGTAGCCAGTTAGAAGCAGGACTGACCAAAGGCATAAGAGGTCTTCTGCATGAAAGAAGAGAGCCCAGCACCTCTCATCTGGGCTGGACACCCCAATGCATGGTCTATCTCTGCCAAGAACTCTGGCTCTATGCGTCAAGAACTGGAGGGAGCAAGATGAAGCCTGATGTTAGGACATAGTTACTTGGGTTTTACTTCTTTTTCTTTACCTTAGCTACTACTGCTTAGAGTGAGTATTCCTCCCAAAGGTACAGTGGGAATTTGAATTAGCATGAAAACGATCTTAATCTGATTAAAAAAAAAAAAGTTAATTCTGTATGTTGTTTCATGGAGATATTGGCAGTTTGGCAGCTGGGTGAGCCCACTTTGTGACCAGCCAGGACTGAAGGAGGAAGGGGTAACCCTTTATTTTGAGGGTAAGGGAGAAAGCGCGTGGCTGTCAGTACGGCAGGCTACCTGCGCCAGGCACCACGTATGCTAACTGGCGAGTGGCAGCAGGCAGGCACAGAGACAGCGGGACCACGCGTGTGTCCTTGCAACCGTACAGAAAGGACCTATAGGCTGGCTGTAGCCTTCCCACATGCCCTGGGGGCACCACAGCAATGACTAAGGTAGTTAAAACTCCTGACTACGTTTTAGATCCTTATTACTGATGATTCCTGAGATAGTGGAAAACCAAAGCTACAACAGCCTTTTCTGAATTTTAGGTTCCAGGCTGAATTTGGAGGACGAGTAATCTGGGAAAAAGAAATTATGTTCTTTCTACTTTTAACAAGGTGGGTTGATCTGGAAGTCTCTGGAAAAATTGTAAATATGGATTCTGACTGTGCTATTTTCTGCAAAGATAATCCTCAGACTAGAACTGCTCTTAAATGAGGACTGAACTGTAAAGACAAGAGCATGGACTGGAGCTGTCTGGAAAAGTTCCTTTTGTTTAGGGAGAAATTGTTTTCTCTGTAATTGCATGAAAAAAACCCTCCTTATGTCCAAGACTCGGCTATTTGATGAGTTAACAAGACTGGCGTGACTGCGTCATAGAGTACCAAATCTAAGCTTCTGTTAAAGTAAGTGAACCATTCTAACCATTTTGTTTGCCAAGAAAATCTTCTCACAGTCTAATTAATGTAAGGTTGTCTGTCTGAGTCTGCAGACAGCCTTAACAGAAAAGTGTGAACCTTTCCACCCCATTCATCTCAGTGAAGTGCCAGCTTCACACTCCTTGGTTTCACTCAATGACAGTGCCACTCACTTTATTGCTGAGTGTTTTATCTGAAGGTTTGGAAAGGGCATGCCGGGACATGCAGGGAAGGCAAAGCACAGGAAAGAAGAGCAAAGATACAGAAAGGAGGAAGAAGAAGGCATCAGCCGTCTGCTGCGTGTGCGTGGTGGATTGAGCCCCTCTGGTGACCACAGAGCAAACGGGAGCTGGCGCTCTGGCCGGCTCACCCGTCACAACCTCCCCCAGGGACAGCCCCTTCATGTGTTGCACTGCTACCAAAGGTGGAAATCTTTCCCCTTGCAGATTGTCCTTTTCCTTTGCAGCTTGTCCCTTCTGCAAAGCAGGCTGGTTGCCTCTTGTCCTTCTGTCTTGTCCCACTCTTTCTGCTGCAGTAAACCGAGCCATCATGGAGACTGGCGTGAGTACATGTAAATATCCCGAGCGCTGTTTACTTGAGGTGTTGTTATTGGTACTGACACCCCGGCGGCTCCATGGAGGCTCAAGTCTTCTTCTGTCTGCCCTGTATCCAAAGACCACCAGTCTGCATTTGGCCTTGTCTCCACCACAGTGGCTCCTTCCCTGCTCAGGTGCTTTTGCAGAAGAGCTCCCCTTCCCCGCTCTTTTTTTTTTCTCTTCTCCGTATCACTTGGATGGGACTCTCCATTTTTCTTTTCCATTTTTTCTAAGCTCCTCTCATGGTCTGTAGCTGGAATAAGAAGTGCCCACCTTTGGGGGCTATGACTCCTGAAATGTCTCTTCTCTAATGCTTCTGGTGCTAATACCGTAGCTTTGTGTGCTTGAGCTTTGGTACCTTTGTAACAAATGCACATAATATTCCTCTTCACGTAGAGGAAAATTCAAGGCTATGCTGCAAAATGTTTGGCTTTCTTCTTTTAAACCAAACCCCATGATTTTTTTCACCTCTCTCTGTGCTGTAGCTTTTTCACACCTCTCCGCTTAAGAGCCCCTTCAGATGCACTAAAAGGAGTCCCTGCTTCTTTGGAGAAGAGGCAGTTAAAAAGGCACAGGACTGTGCAGGGGAGATGGGGCTACGGGAGCTGAGCGAGGCTGAGCCAAGCCAGAGGAAAAGGCAGCATCGGCTGAAGACAAGGAGAGGTAAGGGCCTGGAGGGAGGGCTGCCGGAGCCTGTCCTTTATCGACTGAATAAACAACCCACATAGCAATAACAATAAATAATTTTATGAGGAGTTAGATAAGCTTTTAAGGGGAAAAATGGTAGGGGGTGTAACTGCAAATTGAGAAGGAAAGCAGCTGAGATGGGTTTCCCTGTTGCCGTCTGTCCTCTATTTGGCAGCAGCTCGTTTGTGAAAAAAGCAATCAAGAGTAGTTTATGATGCTAAGACATTTCAATGACTTGCACTCAGTGAAAATCATTGATGTTTCTGCTGTAGCTAGATTTTGCTGCTTGCAGTTCAAAGCATTTCACTGCCTGAAATCCTATTTTGTTAAACCTGGCAACGAGTAAAATCACAAGTTCCTTAAGAAAATCCTCTGGGCTTGAAAGGGGATGTGTTCATTACCCCTGCAATTAGCAGGAAAACTCCACCTCAATGGGGCACTCGGTCCCTTCTGATTCCCCTCCTTACAGCTCCCTAATCACCAGGTGTCATTCAGATTGTAAATTGCCATCGTTTAATGCACATTGTAGAAAACTCTGATTACGTGTCACTGTGAAACATTCTGAGAGCCGGGCCATAAATATTCCCATCAACTTGTCTCTCTACCATCCCCAGGACTCCACTGCAATACAGCTAATCCCTCAAAACGCAGTTTGGGTTTTGGTTTCTGTGGAGCTGACCCATATGCAATGGAAATGTTACCTTGGGAACAAGGTTAAATGACAGGCTTACGGACCTACTCTCTTTTTTCCCCTTTATTTTATGATGAAAATGTAAGATGTTGTGAATGGTTCATCATAACATATGCCAGCAGAAGCATGCCAAAAATAACAATCTGAAGCAGCACACGGTATGTAACGCTTGCATACTTCTCCAAGAGTTAGAGAGATCATTGAAACAACACATGTCAGATGCTATTACTGTCATATTGTTGGGGCCATCTGTTAGAGCCCAAGATCAAGACCTGCTGCTTTCCCTGGAACAGCAGCTCCACAAAGGACTGTGGCAAATTAAACTAAATCGGCTCAGGCCTGGGGAGTTCATCTGAGGGTTTTGCTTGTTTTATTGCAAGATTTCATCAGGGATAAAACCAACCAGTATATTTTGGATATTGCTTCAGGGGAAGTCTGGGGAAAAGCTTTTTAATTCTTTTTTGTTTATTTGTTTGGTTGGGTTTTTGTGGGGTTTTTTTGAGGGACTAAATAGCACGTACAAGATAAGGACTGAATTGCCAGGATGGGATGTGTACATTTGCACCTACAGGTGTGCTTATTGGGAAAACATGTTCGTAAATAAAGTTCATACCAATGTGCGCATGCAATTATTTGCATCTAATAAACAATAATTTGATAGAACCTGCAGTTGTATATGACAACCCATTAATGCAGTTGACACAAATTTTCAAAGCAAAGCAAAACAAAGACTTTTGAAGTTGCATATGGAATTTGGATGCCAAATCCTCCTGGTGGTCTTCAAAATCTCAGCTAGCATACCTGTTTATTACATAGAAGATGAAATTCTATATAATTTTGAATCTGCAGGGAGTTTTGCTGCTGACAGCAGTGGGCTGGATTTCACACATACACTTACTGTATCGTTATAGCTAGTCACACACACATCTATACATATACATATAGATATGTGTTTTAATAGTATAATGGCACAGCTTTTAGTTCCACTACATTCATATAAGTTTATGTAATGGGCGTATGTTTTACTGACGTGTTTCATAACAGTTTTAAACAACGTCCTTACTGACACCAGAACACTGAAGAATTAACTGTATTGATGTGGAAGATGGGAAATCTCTGTTATAAAGACAGATGTGGTTCAAATGCCATGAAGTGGGAGCAGTTTTCAAATGTAGGTAAATGACATCATAGATCTGGAATATTTTTGCGGAGGTTTTGTTTTGCTGCATGTTGGTGAAAGACTTGGACCTAGCTGCTACCCATTCTGCACTTTCCAGTTAGTGGGGGATCTTGCACCACAGAAAGCCTCCAAAGCTTTGCTTCAACTCTGGTGCAGAAAGAGTTTCTGCTTCGAAATCTCAGGCTGTGCTGCAGCATATGGATACTTTTTCTATGGATTCAGGATGCACGTGTTCATTGTGAGAGCCTGCTTCTGCTCCCAGAAGAGTACAGCACAAGGGGGTACGAGAGCTGGAGAGACCTCCCCAGGGAGGGCACAGGAGAGAGCCCCAGGGAGGAGGAGGCTCAAAGCTGGTCCTGAAATTGGGAGGGAGCAGCAGGGAGATCCCTGTTACTCTGCAGGGCAGGAGGGAGATGCGCGGGGAAGAGAGAGGACTGCTGGCAGCACCTCGCCATTCTGCCTGGGGGCTGTTTCTGTGTTTTACCCCATGATGGTTTCATGTAAGATCTGTGGATGGTCCTTAGAGTTGGGACAGGATCCAAGTCCCCATTTCCCGGAGAGCTGGGAGGACAGGGACTTGAAGTTTATTAACTGCGCCTTCAGGGCCTGGGGAGGGAGCTTTTGCTTGCGGAGGTCAGACTCTGGGGAGAGGACAGCAACTTTATGCTCACAGCAATTTTATAATCTACCGCTGTTTTTTCCTTTGGGTCTCTTGCAGGAGACTGGTGTCAGAAAGATGCTGCTGCAGCTGTTGCTGGTGAGGAGGAATGATCCCAACTGCAGCACCCTCTGTACACATACCGCTGTCTGGGGATACTAACAGTACAAACTGATTATGCAGTGTAAAAGTATCTAACCTTCTATTTATTTCCTTTGCAGGAGAAATTCCCCAAGTAGATCTCTGTCATTTCTCCGAGCCGTTTTTACTCATTGCAGTGTTCAATGGGAAGTGTTTGAAATACATGATTGGAAGCCTTGTTTAAATGAAATGCATTGTGTCCAAACTAATTCAGAAGAGCCAAGACCGATTTTATGACATATTGGAAAACTCTTGAGTCCATGGAGGAGGGAAGTGAGGTGGAACGGAAAGACGGCGTGGCAGTTTTGGGGCCAGGCAAAGGGCATGTTGTCGAACCACAGGTGCAGTGGAGTTATTTGTCACCCTTGAGAAGAGCTGGCCTAAAAGAGAAGCTTCTATAATATGAAATAACCTCCCCTTCCCTACCTCTCTATTTGATCTCAGTGTTATTTGGGGTAGAAGCATTTTTCTGATTTTGAAATTTCTGCCAAATGACAAGCTGCCAGGACAGGACATTTCAGCTCAGTGAGACTGATGGTCTTGACACTTCTACTGCCACCTCCAGCATGAACAGGCACTGATGCCAATTTCCCCAAGCAGCTGCCGGCGCTTGCCACCAAATGGGACTCTGGGGGGATCCACCAGCAGACTGGCTCCAGCTGAGGGACCACACAGCTTCCAGCACCTCCAGCCTGGGGCAGGTGTGCCAGCAGTCAGGACAACTGATCTCAGAGGGCTGTCTTCGATTAAGCAAAAGCTTGAGATGCATAGACTGGCACATTTCTGGCTGCAGAGGACAGTATTTTTTGACTAATCTTTATTCTGACAGCACGTTCAAACAATTCTGAAGACCCTCTCAAGATTTCCCACAATCTAAGTGCTTACATTCCCTCTTTGCTGGCACTTCAGATAGGCTCTCCAATTCATTTAATATCCAGCCTGCATGTGATCAGAAAAGCTCTTGAAAATAGGTCCCTTTTTAAGGTCATGGAGAAAGAACAGTCAATTCTTTAACGATCTGACCGGCACTGAAGCAATTCCTATATATTTCATAGTAAGTGGTAATAGAAAACTTTCATAAAGAAAACCCTAAACCATCCCAAACTGCGCTTCCCATGAATGAATTCAAACAAAAAAACTGCCTGCCTGTGGTCTGCAGGAGTTCAAACCCAGGATGTGTCAACATGAGTGCCGTCTCCAATCTCAGTCATAATGACACAGAGAGAGACTATTGCTAGTCCCACTGCCAGGCACTAAGTAATTCCTCTCTGGAAGAGGTTCAGGAAAAGAGGCAGCCCCACTGCAGAGGCTATCCAATTATGTGGATTTTTCAGGAGACACTGTAAAAACATTTTCCTTCATGAGCCTGTGCTTGAGCTATGTATCTCTAGTGATACAATATTTTTGTTCTGTGTGGCTTTTTGTGGTGTTTAATGGTGTGGCAGGTTTCAAAGAATTGGTGACTGAAAGATTAAAATGGGTAGTGTAGAGGCAGCCCCACTGCAGAGGCTATCCAATTATGTGGATTTTTCAGGAGACACTGTAAAAACATTTTCCTTCATGAGCCTGTGCTTGAGCTATGTATCTCTAGTGATACAATATTTTTGTTCTGTGTGGCTTTTTGTGGTGTTTAATGGTGTGGCAGGTTTCAAAGAATTGGTGACTGAAAGATTAAAATGGGTAGTGTAAAAGGTGGCAGAAGGATGATTTGTTTGTTTGTTTGCTGTTTTCTTGCTTGATTTTTCCTTAGGTTAGAAGCGGGCAGAAGAATTCAACTAAACCAAAATATGCTTTTTCAATGTTGAGGAAATATAGGCTTCCTTGTTTACACTGGGAGTATTCTTTAATGAAGAAAACCCTTGAAGTAATAGTATATATGGGGGAGGCTGGGGCTGAAGCTATTTCTCCTAAGGGAATTGTGAATTAATATGTGTTCCTCTCTTTTCCTCTCATTTCCTTCTGTTGGTAGTAAAAAGAATATCCATACTGTAGCTTCAGTCCATGTGGTTTATTATCCTAAAATGGTTCTCCCTCGAGACATAGTGGAAGTGGGGAGAAGGAGTATATTTAGAAAAGGAGATAGTTTGTCAAGAATTAAAGAGCATTTTGGTCAAAACAAGACCCCTGAAATGCAATAGATTCAATAGAGATGATTTCAAATACGTTGTCTAGCAATTCTGCGCTGCTTTTGCTGCACCCTATGGTTTCTGGATTCAGAGACAGAAAAAATACAGTCTGCCTTACCGAGCCACGGTGTTGCAAGAAATGAAGAGTGCCAAATATCCTGTGTCTGCTAATGCCTGGCAGCAGGTCCTCGGGGAGACAGTAAGAGAAACCAGGCAAGCCCTGAGGGAGCCTTGCCAGCACCCAGCGCCGGTGACCCAGCTCCCAGGGGCTCTGCCTCCGCGGCGGGGAGCATCTCTCCTCCCCGGGGAGCTGCTCTGCCAGCATACACCTGCCTTTCGGGTCTGCTGTCCCTCACCAACCCCCCTTTCCTCTGCCAGTGCGGGGACCCTACCCAGGAGCTTTTTGTGCCTTCAGAAACGTGGCACTGTGCTTGCCCCTTGAAGGGCAGCACCGAGAGAGGAGGCAGAAACTGAGCCCCTTTTTTGGCCTGAATTCTACCCGCTTCAGTTCAGAAGAAGTTGGCGCCTTCTGCTGTGCCAAATGCCTGTTCCTAGAAAGCACACGGTCACAGAGCCAGTTAACAGACTCCTCACATCGCTGGGGGGAAGCCATTTATTCATTTTATTTGCTTTTTCCCCTGGGGAAGTAGTCCAAAGCCTGAAGTGGCATCAGGAAAAGCTAGAGGAATACTGACAGTTCTCGTTTTGCAAATTGTCGTATGAACCCATTTTCCACCATTGCTGGTAATGTCTTTCATTATGCCTTTAATGAAATTGTATTGACATATTTATGGTCTAATACAATAAAAAAAAAGATACTCTGGAAAAGCAGTTTTCAGGAGCTGAAATGTTTTAATAATGGTTTTGTAAATGATTTTGATTTTTTTTTAGTCATAAACTTTGGCAAAAGGAACTGTGGATAATTCAAAACCGCTAATGAAATGGTATCTGGACTGTGCCATTTAAATTCTCTAAGATGTATTTTCTGCTGCCTTTCCTTTAAATTTGATGCCCTTCATTTTTAACATCTATGGGGAGCTGGCTAGAATGTGTTGTATCTTCTTCCCACACAGCCCATTTATCCGCTATTATATTTTCCTACTCTCTTATCACTTGGAAAACAGCACTTTGACTTACCATTTTATGATTTATACTTTAAAATACCCACCTGATCCAGTTTTATTATGTCCTCAGTTGTTGAATTCGGAGTGAGTTGAAGTAGGGACTTTAGCATCTGTTTTGAAATTGTTAGGGATTAGCCAGAAAATTTTGTAACAATTCTGATGAGCATCTGTCAGTTTTTTTGTGGGGCAGTGGTGAGAGCTTCCGGATAGACTGTCATGTCTGGTGGATCTGGATCTGGACATTTCCTAAACCTGGGATCCAATCTGTTAATTGTACTCATTTGCTTGAGTGCAATTCTGCCTTTAGTAGTAGATGACGTGTAATTTTTTTCATAGTTTTTTCTTTTGTAAACTCATAAAATGAGCCTGACTGAGAGCTAAGTCTTTTCACTTCATTTATATGAGTCGGCCAATTGCTGTATCCAGCTCAATTAACATCTGAATTTGCTTTAATGAAAAAAAGGCTATTGGTTCTGTCTCAGAGGTCACAACAGACTAAGAAAATAAAGGTCATGTTGTATCTTGAATTCAGAATGTACAGATGTTATATGAAGATAAAATCTGAAACCCAAAGGGGAAAGGAAGACATATTTGCAGCTATACTATGTATATGTAAATGGAAACAGATGATTTACTGCTGGAAGAGTGTGGTATCCCTTTTTTCTTTTAACAAAACAATGTAATAAAAATAGACAAACAGGAAAAAAACCAAAATGGACCAATGAATTACAACACATACTCAATCACTCCTAAATATGAGACTGGGGGAATATATGCTAGTTTCTTAGGATATGGCCAGTAAATATATAGACCCTTAGTGGCAAATCTGGCTTCTCAGAACATTAGTTCCTGTATCACAGATTAAAATAAGGATGTAAACATCAAAAATAAAGAAGAGAAACAATACATACACCCACGAGATCCCAGTATAATCCAAATCAGTTGTCTGCAAGAGAGTTAAAAAATACTTTATGCATTCAGGGAATACAGCTTTCCATCAGACAAATAAAATAGGTATATCTATAATATATCAGCACTGGTTTCATATTTCCTTTCTTTGGGGTTTACTCTGATTTGATTTCATAGTAGCCGTGCTTTTTCCTTTGAAATTCACTATCCTTAGCTCAGACGTAGGGTTGAGGAACATTTCAGAGGCAGAACTTCCGACACATTTTTTGCCCATGTTGTAATTTCATCCTGTTTCACTTTTTCAGTCTCCTTCTCTGCCTGCTGCGACTTCTGACTTGAGCTTGGGCTGAGTAACTGCAGGGTTCACCGTGTTCGAGACACGGCGAGTGCAGAGCTAATACATCATTTCATCCTCCGTGGGGTAGGGGGAGACATGTCATTGAGGAGTACAAGGAGTTTGGCTCAGTTTTTCAGCAAAAAGAACGTGCATGATACCTTTCAAAGTTTTATGAAGGGGTTGTCTTTTAAAGCCATTTGTCTAGAAATCAAAGTGTGGCTCTTACAGACATATTTGTCTATCTGCCTCTTTCTTTGTATTTATTATCGGCTAACTTCGGAGGGTGCAATGGCCTAGGTACTTAGGTAAGTGCCATGTTTAGATATGGGCAGCTTTTCTTTTCACTTCATTTGATCTTCTGAGGAGCAGTCCCTCTGTGCACTGATGCCTTTGGTAGGACTGCAGACAAAGAGCTGCGTCACCTATAGCCTCATCCGCAATCTAACTGCTGTAGACAAACAAGCAGTGCACACAGTTTTACCTGAGAATTAAGGCTGCCCAAGTACATTTCTTGAAAAAACCACAAACCCTAAAGTGCAAAGAAATCCTAAGTTGAGGCAGCATTCAGGACTCTTGCTAGAGGCACCTCCAAACATTAGCCGAGTGCTTCTGCAGCTCAGTTATACCATCACATCGATGACCATCTCAGCACACTCACCTTTAGTGCAGCAATACTGTCACTGTGTGTAGTCAAGAAAGAAAAATGATGTTGTAATGCACTTACAGTATTTAATTAGACACTGATGCATTGAATCTTAAAAACATACATTTTACCATAGAAGAAGAAAAACAAATCAAGCTGATCATTTCTGCATATCCTACTTTACCTAAAACTCACATTTCTAATATGTTTTATTAAAATATATCATGTTTTTTAGAGCAATGGATGATTCACTGTTAACTGAAACCACATACAAAATCATACTGAAATCTACCCATTCCCTGTTTCTTGTTTATATTCATGATATACACAGCACATAAGTGACTGTAGTCTCCAGGTGCCAGCGTGGGATGTTCTGTTATGTCTCACAGAGAACTGAAGCTCGGATGGAGTAAATGAATTCCCTAAAGTCACATGTGATGTTTGCAATAGGAACAGGAGCTGCACTGAACTTCTCTGGTAGCTGGTTAAATGCGGACTGTCCTGCCATGTCTTTGCCAGACCAGGATAGCAACCAACCAGGGCAGAATGTGAGAATGTTTGTGGTTTAGCGTTTGTGTGTGTTTGAAGACTGGTTTATGACAAGATAATCCAATGCGCTTATGGAAACTACTCATGATTTTCATAGGATCATAAGAGCGTTGGAGCAGACTTACAGTCCTGTGTCCTGTCTTCTGTGCCTCAAAAGCAGGTGAAGCAATTCTGTAGCAAACAGGTGTAGGACTTGGCTCCCACGTGATACCTCATCAGAGTCTCAAGTAGAGATCTGCATGACCTTAAAGCAACACTCCTACATACTCATAGAAGAGTATGTTTTGAACTGTGATATACACTTAGCCTCAATTACAGGTTGAGGTGCTGAATTTCTCTGGTCTTTATTTTATAAAATTTCGTCTAGTTCTTGTGACGCAGAAATACATGAAACAGAACACAAATATAATTTAGCGGTATGGATTAGAAACCCATACAAACTAGAAGCAAGTCAGCCAGTTGTCACCTCTAAAAGGTCTGGAATTGATTTGTTTGTCTGAATGGTATAAATATTCTCAGAGCTATTCTAAGGATGATTTTAAATGATGGATTCATAAACTAACAGACTGTGTAATGCATGTGCACAAAAATTTACTCAGTATGTAGTGTATTTCTTACTAATTTGCAAAGGCTGCTCTATATCCTTCTCGGAAAACAATGTTTAAACTTAGATGTTAGTTAAAATTTTAGTGCAAATTTAGAACTGACCTATTCTGGTGTCTACTAAATTCTATATTGTTTATTACTTTGTCTAAATAATTAGTGACCTGATCATACTCCTGGTCCATTTTAGCAGTGAGACTAATGATATCTTCTGTTATTGATGTCTTAAATGTGTCTCAGGCTATACCAAAGGGCAGTACGCTTTTCATTTAATGTGGAACTTCAAGGATAACACTCCCCAGGTTTTCACAGGATTGATCATCATGTTGGAGAAAAAAGTATCTTTTTTTTGCATGCTGTTCAGTTTTAAAAGTTGGTAATACACAAGAAAACGAAGATTTCTTTTCTTGCATTGAAGTAAATAGCAACCATTTGATGAATCATTGCAGCATGTGTAGTAATTGAATTTCACTCTTCAGTCAGTTTGTTTTAAATAAAAATCTTGCATAGTTCCTTACCAGTGTTTCCTCTCTAGCTTTGGCTTTTGTAGGAGATACTGGAGAGTTAGCAACAGAGGCTTGTTTGTTCTATTGATCCATAAAAAAGGAATTGTACTACAACGCAGTTTAGGAAAGAAAGGTAACAGTACAAGAAAGCCCCATTTGAATCCATGCCTGGCTGTATAAACTTCACCTTTATTCTTCATTATCCACCACAGAAGGTGAACTGTCTTTGCGTTTGTTAAATCGTTGGCCTCGGTTTTATAATTGCCATTCAGGGTCTGCAGCCGTGACATTGCAGCTCTCTGTGAAGGTGAATTCAAATCACCCTCACTCTGGCTCAGAAGGCAAATGAAGGGCTTGGGTCAACTGATGGCAATATTTGGAACAAGAATTTAGCTGGTTGCCTGAGGGTAAAAGGGTTTGTATTTGCTTATCAATCCCCTGAGCCCCAAGGCTGGGCCACATCTCACAGTGAATGCTAAACTTTGCTATGAATCTGAATTGATCTAGCTAATGGGGCTAGACCTCACCACCTCTGACCTTTCCTGGTCCGCCTTGTCAGACTGGTCTGGGCATTCTCCTCCGAACTGCACCCGGGGTTGCCTTTGCCGAAACCCATGAGCCAATGCTTATTGCATAGCTCCTTTTTAAGTTTCTTTGCTTTAGAGCCCTCATCTTACATTTACAGCCCTAACGTTACAAGTGTGAATTCTCAAATAACAGAAGTTTTCTTTCCCTGTAGACTTAGTACGCTGTGGCATCTGTAAATACTTTCTTCTCTCCCCTGTGAGTCCAGAATAATACTGTAGCATGTACAGGTAGGCTCAGGGCAGGAATCACCAGAAGTCCCTTCTCAAATTAGGAGCTCTCTCCTGTTTTTGTTGTTTTTAGTGGAACCTGTAGTTTCTTCTATAGGAATGCCTGTTCCTCACCACTCCTCTCAAAAATGTCCCTGAGATTTTCTATGATGTGATAAGTTGTCTCTAAAATATCTTCACGAGTAAAGTTGGTAGAGTATTTCAGGTATGTTCTTGCAGAGACTGTAGGACCATTCCAGGAAAGGGATTGCCTGGATCTGCTGTCTAATAACTCTTTATCTGTCATAGAACTTAGCATACTAGGACAGGATGAATAAATTGGTCTCAGTCACCTACCAGTAGAAATTTCTCTTCACAGCATCACTTTAAAAAGAAAGCAATTCCCCTAAAATGTTAAATTGATGTTCCAGCTGAGAAAAATAAGAGTAACTTTCAAAAGAGAATTTGATTTTTATACTCTTCTGGTTTAACAGCCAGCAGCCTTAGGTATCTGCAAATATATCCTGAATACATAATCAGCCTATGCTGAAACCAGCACAAGTTTCACGTATGTCTTGTAAAAACAACTCCTAAGAAGGGTACTTGCACTACAGCAATACGCAGAAATCACCATATGAACTTATGAAGTGCTCTGAAAACCTACCTTTAAAGGGTAGTGCTTTCAGGTAAATGGCATTCTCCAGTCTTGTAATCTGTCATGTGGATAAATGCCTCATTTACCAACTGGGAGGGGACCACAAAGCTTTGTTATTGTAAAAGTTTGATTTTCCAATTCTTGGGACTGGATTTGTCCTAGCCTTGTGGCAGAATTGACAAACCATTAATTCCATTGATTCTCACGGCAGTGAAATTTATCAAACTGAAATCCATTTGTATTAGCAAAAAAGGTTACATGCCGTGGCACGGAAAGCCCTCTTGTCGTGCTCTTGCTTTTATACTTTGATCTTTTTTTTTTTTAAAGCACTGTTATGTGCCTTGTAAAGAACCTAGAGATGTAGATTATGAACACTTCTACTTGTTCTCGCCCATTGAACTCAACACACCTTGTGTGAAAATTGCAAATACACCAAGTGTTGTGGAACAAAACCGTTTGCCAGTCTTCAATGGATTTGCGAGGAGCAAAGGGCTGCGTGCAGCAGGCTAACCCACTGCACCTCCCTCCCCCAGCCTGCAAACTTCACTGATGCAAAGGCCTTTTGCAGGGTGTCAGACTAGGAGTAAATTTCCTTGATTTCAAGAAGAAAA
>NW_009233196.1:0-5749 GCF_000690835.1 Fulmarus glacialis | reverse complement strand
CCTGCTTGGGTGGGCTTTCCCCACCCCGGCAGGTTTTTGACCCTGGCTGGTGTAAATCAGCACAGCTGCAGCTGGAGCAGTGGTGGTTCGCACCGCGGACGATGCCGGTGGTGGGTGCTCTGCTGCTGCGGGGAAGCGCTGCGCTTCCACAGGAGCTCAGCTTCTGAACGCCACGGAGGCACACGAGAAGAGGAGGATTAAGGGAGATCCTGATTAGAGTTTCATTTACCAATTTATATCCAAGTGCTACTTTGTTAATTAATGACTGCTCATGAAATGCCATGTGTCAGCAATGAATCACTTACTTTTGTTGCACTTCAGTAGTATACGGCTAATGAGCAAGGACAACTCATATAATTATAGCCTAAAATAGCCCTGTCGGTAGGACACAATCAAGTGTTTATATCTTGCCGTAGTGGGTGGACCAGGCTATATCACTTTCCTGTCTTTGCCTTTGCTAGTTTTACAAGAAAAAAGATGGAGGGTTGAAAAAACGTGGGGCAGTAAACATTTTTTTTGACTGTAGTAGTAGGACGAATTGAACTGTATTTTAAAAGACCTAAAATCCTGCCAGTTACCTGTATCTGGAGTAAGCTTAAAATAAGTCCGTCTTAATTATTGCCTCTAATGGGCCTCATCAAGCTCAAAACTAATTAAAAAATAAGTAAGAAGGAGAAAAAACCTGGATGAAAGGGGGCAATTTAATGCAAAGTTACAGTAAAATCAGTAGTTCGGTGCTCCACAGCTGCAGGTAGCTATGAAAACTGAGAGAGAGTCAAGCCCTCTGTGAATGTATGTAGGCAGCTGTTCATACTTTAAGCAACATCTCGAAAAATCTGCAACTGGACCAGTAAACCAGTAAATAGCATTTCTCCTGCTTGACCTGGTCAGTGCTAGCACAGCTGGGATCTTGTATTTTCATTCATGAGAGGTGAGACCAAGTCTTTGGAGAACATTTAGTCCGTCCATACACCCTGCGTCCCTTTTCCCCACAGTGTTATACATTGCAGTCTGAACCACGGAGGTAGTCCACTAGTTTTCCTCACAGGAGGGAAAAGAGTTCATTTTTCTGAGAGTAAGTAGCTACTATTAGCCAAAGTACCCCATATTAGTAGAGACATGCACAAATGACATAAGGCAAATTGTTTCCCAGATTCGGCAGTAGGAAAACAGAATCCCATCTCCTCTGCCAAGGGGTAAATCTGTCTCTTGTGGACCCGCTTATTCTGATGAGCATCAGGAGGGAAGGGGAGGAATCTATGTCATCTATACTGAAAAGATAAGACAAAAAAGAAAGACATTATGGAAGGGATGGGCAGAAGAAGGGACTTTTTATTTTAGTGTTTTGGATACAAAATATTTCAATGTTCAGTAGTTTAAGTTTGTAATGAAAAACAGTTTTATGAAAATTTTGGCACATTCCTCCTCACATCTAGCCCCTAACATCTCCCTCCCACTCCCTTTTACACAAACCTATTTGGAAACTCAAGTATCTGTGAAGGAACAAAAATCTTGACCAGAAGTTATGACCTCTCCTGCCGGAGAAAGCAAGAAGTTACTTTTCTAGGAAAAGAGCAATACCATTTTCCTTGGAACAGGTTCTGAATACTTTCCCAGTGTGAGCAGACCCAATCTTGCTGCTCAGCAGTAAGAACAGCAACAGCTCTCCCATTATTGCTAGCATGACAGATCAACGTTTGTCCTTGTTATTGTCTGTAGCAAGCACCGGGTAGACCCCTGTATTGGCGTCGTATGGAGGTTTAAAAAAAATCCCATGAAATGAGGATCTTTTCTGAAATGACTTCTACCAGTTCTCAGAACGCTTTGCGAGTGCCTGACAAAAGCCCTCACTCTGGTGTATAAAGTGCAGTTGGTTGCCAGCTGTGTGTTTTCATAGGCTTGTTTAGGAAAAACTCTCAACTCAGGCTGAGTAGGGAAGACCTGAATCTCCTTATTCTTGAAAACACTGCAGCCCTCCCCACCTGGCCTTGCTTGAATGTTAAGCTACGAAGACACGTGTGCTGCCTGGATCTTGTCCCCTTCACGGCCCCTCTCTGTGATCTCCAATGACATCCTGACACCGGACAGTTCCCCAGTGATAAATTGGGGAACAATTCCTCCTGTCGACATCTGCTCTTCCATGTTTGTTTAGCTCTTTGGATGCTGTTTGTTTGCATCGTCAAGGCTACGGATAACCGCCCTCCATCTAAGCGGTGAGATTGTGAGAGAAGACCTTGGATGGAATTAATTTAGATATTTTTGGTCTCTTGATGTCCCTTTTGGGTAAGTCAAGGTTCTGTATAACTGCAGAGCGGAGGCAGGGATAAGAGCATGAGACTGTCAGAGCATCTGCAAAATGGGCACTTCATGTTTTTAAAAAACATGCACTGTTGTGGAACAGCAGCGTAATATATGCCATTAACATTAGTGTCATTGAGCAGCCTCTAAATTGCAGATTGGTGGGAAAAAATTGATATGAAAATGTAAACAAGAGAAAATGAAAACTGTAATAAGCTCTCTGCATAAGAAGGGTAATCTACAATTAAATATAAAGGCTAAACTGAAACAATGTGAAGGATGAGACATATCTCCTATTTTAAAGCTAAGACTGATGCTCTGTCTCTAACCCCCAAAGCTGTGACAAAAACTTAATGGTGTGAAGCAGAGACACCATGTCAGACTTCACTCTGCATTTGTGGCTCTGGATGATTTATCACTTGCAGCCGTTCTGTTTGCTATTAATTAAGTACAAAACTTATTTTAGTAAGTTGGCTTGGCTGTGCTGCATCCCGTTTTGAGCTTAGTTGAAAGTGAAAACAACAGGCCTTTATTGCAGCTGCTGTAAATTCAGGTTCCAAATGTATTCCTTTGCATTTTTACACACTCATAAAATGAAAAAAGGCAGCCTCAATTCTCTGCTGTAGGTGCTCCAAGACTTGTTACAAATGTGGTTATAAAAACGGATTACTTCTTAACAAATAATCTGCATGTATTATAACATAGCCATGAGGATGGATGTGATCTGGACGGTATTACCAGAGAATTCTGTCATTTTTTTTGACCTGACAGCGGACATATGGGCTTTGCTTTATGCTTTGGAGGACAGTGAACTATTGACCACCAAAAGATGGGAGAGCGACGTTCGATGCTGAGAAGGCCCTGCTGGAAGTGCCCTCTGGGAGCCAGTGCTCAGCAGCGCAGGTACTTCTTGGAACTGGAGCTGACTACCAGCCAGGCTCTGTCTGTAGTTCTGACTTCTTTGGAAATGTCAGTAACGTCAGCCAAAATGGGAGGCTCGTGAGAGAGGAGGACAGAGCATCTTGCTGAGCTACAGGCAATAACAAATTTGTGGTTGAATGTGAGTTACCACTGCTTATACTAGCACAGCTTTCAGAGTTGAGTGGAAAATGCACCCACCCCCTTATACAACTTTCCTGGTAACACATCCCCACTCTGCGGGGAACTCCGTTAGACACATACCTATGGCAAGGAGCTGTTTTTTTCTCAGCTCTCTTGAGAATGATTTCCTGCTCCTCCTGTTGCATCAGAGGAGTGCTGGTGACCTTCTGTTTCTTCCCTTTTTTACCTTCTACCCACAGAATATTAGAGTATCCCCCATTTTCTTTTTCTTAATGGCAGGCAGGAAGAATGAAAGATAAACCCCAATAAAGGCAGTCCCAGAGTGTCTGGGTAATTGGATGTCTTGCGATTCAAACTATGCTGGAATACAAAATACAAAACTGATGACTGAGGTAGCTTTTTGTTCTCCAATCAGCCGATTACAAGGTGAATGCTTCCTTCTTTCTTGTACAGTGATGATAAATTGAAGACAAGATGTGTTTGGGTGATGCAGGGGACCAGACAGTATTCAAACGCAGGATGAGGAGGATTTTGTCCCTCCGGGTGTCTGAAAGTCCCACCGAGCCCTCCTGTCAGAGAGTCCCTGCACGGGTGGGGGATGTGCAGCGTGGATGAGCTGAGGAGGGATACCAGAAGCAGAAGAGACGGTGCGTGTTAGATACCATGAGCTGCTTCCAGTCCTTTCGTCTGGGCTGCAATCATACAACTTGTGCCTGTTCTTTCCTCTGAGGATCTCGAGAGTTCTGCTGCAAGCCTTCTCCAGCGTAGTGATGCACAAAGGAGAAATCTCGTTTTTATTCAGGATACAGAGATTTAAACGTTCCCGTCTAATTCCACGCTGAATGGCTGTTTGGCAGCTCCTCGTGCTGAACTTCTGAGGAGCCAGCCCGCAGCAGGTGCTCAAGGTGCTTTAACTAAACACTCTGCTCTTGAAGTCATCTCTAAAATTGAAGTAGTCCAGACAATCCTTCAACTCCCACTTCAGCTCATTAAGAAGTGTGGGTCCCCGGGAACAGCAAACAGAGCACAGGATACCTTGTATGTAGTACTATCTTTCATATGCTGATTTTAACAGCACTCTGAAAAAGAGATTCAATTACAGTTTGCCTTGGGAGATGCTTTCTTCTACATGAACCCTCCCAAGCCCTGTTTACAGGCCAGGGTCTGCCAGGCTTTGATGTTTGCTGGAGAAGGTCCAGCCCGTGGACAAGAGTCATCAGCTCCAGCTCCTGCTGGAGGGGCCAAGCGATGCACGTGCGATGAGAGTGAAGAAGCACCTGGGGGCTTCAGAAAGACAACACCCCATGCAGAGAGGTAATCTTAATGCCTAACAGAGTTTCCCAAAGCCAGAATTGCTTGCTTTTCTGGAAGTAAGAATTTTAGCTGGGAGAAATTTAGTCTTGAGGGAATATTTTTATAAAAATTTTATTATTACTTTTTGCACTGTAGTGTCTCATTGTGTCTCATGAGAACCATTGTTAGACGTTTTGACATACTTTCTATTCAATTCAGAAATTAACAGAGTGGTTTTAATGAAGTTCAAATAAACCCAGTAGGAATACTGGGATACAAGACGATTATTTTTTTCACAAATCAAGAAGAAAAGCAAGCAAAAGCCTGTCCAAAGATTACAAAGATAATGTCAAAGAAAAAAAGATAAAAGAATGAGCACAGCTATCATTCCCTTGAATATTGTGAAATGTGTTTTATGACATTTGGCTGTAATCACAATTAGCAATACTCAGGGCTGTTTGGTTGGCTGTATGTGCAAATCTGAATGTGTCTGTATGAGAGAGTAATAGTGGCTGTACAAATTAATTTTCTTGTGAAGATCTGATTGCTCCACCTGTTATAGCCTGTCTACATCCTATATTCCCATCAAGTGTTGCCGATTAGTTTGCAGAATGTAATTGAAGAATGAAAATAGAAGAGCAAAATGTCTGATTTATAGACTGAATTGGTTATGCCCAGTGATTTTTTTTTTATGCTGGATTAAATATTCTGTTATTAAATTGATTAAATAATTAAATGCTGCTATAAACATGTCAGATGGTATTTCACATCAATTTTCTGCTGCTGAGTGGGACTCTCATTTACTTCCCAATGTAGTAAGTATTGCTGAAATAAAGTTGGTGCTAGTCTTGAACAAGACGGCTAAAGAACACTAAGGAAAGAAGGAAGGGATGAAAACGCCCTCTGTAATCACATGTCACTGAAAAACATAGTTAGCATGGGCAGCTCATGTTGTTTGCATGTACTTTATTCATGTTAAATAAAAAAGCTTTCTTTGCTGGGTTGAGCAGAGCTGAAAGAATCATAGAACCATAGAATCATCAAGGTTGGAAAAGGCCTCTAAGATCACCAACTGTCAACCCAACACCACCATGCC
>NW_009233195.1:202318-212591 GCF_000690835.1 Fulmarus glacialis | reverse complement strand
CAGGGCGGGTGGCGTGTGCGAATGGGCCGCAGCCCGGGCCTTTGATGGGGGAACCTGTCTGGCTCCTTCCCCGGCGGCCCCGTGGGTGGTATCACCTGGCAGGGGTTGTGCAGGTGAATGGTTGCCCACAGTGTTGGGCTGCGCCTCACTCTGGGGAGCCGGAAGGTGCTTCCCTTGCAGGAGCCCCCAGCCCTGTCATGTCCATGGCCAACAGAAGCTTTTTAGAAAACAGGAATGAGGGCAGGCCTGCATTTCCCAGGGTTTTCAAATGGAGGCCAGTTTTTGGTAGAAATGCACAACTCGTGAGCCAAAGGCTGAAAAGCACTGCTTGCCCTGCTGTGAAAGAAGCCTCCACAAGCCTTTTTGCTGAGGCATACTCCTCTGACTCATTTGGTATGTGTAAAAACAAGGGGCTGTCTCCAAGCTGGCACAGAAGTCTAAAGCAGAAGGCATGAGTGGCGGTTGAGCACGCCAGAGTTGGTAGCACAGGCTATGCAGTCATGAAAGATACCCAAATCACACACTCAGTAACTGAAATGAAAATGCTAAAGTCTGTGTTACTTCTCAGTCAAGTTTCCTTGACTCCTTATTTTTGTTAATCTGAAACATCCTTGAGTAACAGAAGATAGTGATAGAGCCCAGAAAAGTGTTTATTCTCCAGACTTGGATGTCATTATTGTCTTCCAGTAATCTGAATAAGATAAGTATTTATCAACACAGGAGAGAGAAAGCAAAGTGAGAAGCTGGTTAAACTTGCAAGACTCTTATCAGAGCACAGGAGTCATTGAAAGTCCATACTCTTTACAGGAATCAGAGCTTTGTGATTTTTTCTACCTTAAATGGTGAAAAGAAGCAATATTTACATAATTTGTTTTACTCTAGGTAGGCATCAAACTCACAGGTCTGAATTGGTCTTCCTTCCTTTTCCCACATTCCCTTGATGACATGGAAACTTAATTTTCTGACTTTGGTTCTTGCACTGCACTTGAGAAGCTATCATCTATTGCAGATGGTGGAAAATCCCCACTAAATCTTATATACTATTATTCTGTGTCCTAGAATGAAGTAGGAAAAAAGGTTGTAGAGAAGTTTTTCTGCTTTCAAAAGCAGGTGAGTAATCACAGGAGTACTGGGAGAAAATAGCTAATCTTGCATAATAGATACGCAAAAAGGTTTCTGACAAGCGCTCACTGGTAGCAGGTAAAAAGTAGAGGAAGCTATGATGGGAGAGATTCCTGTGTCATCTTGTCTGTCTTTTCTTTCCCTTGCTAGGGTAGCCAGGATACATTGGCCATGTAACTATGAGCTTGCTGCAGTGCCTTTCAAGTAAACTTGTGTTAGCTGGGAAAATGAAATCATAGAACTGTGGCATTAAAGGGCAGAATAATCTTCTTCCGAAGCACCCAGTTAATGACTTATTGTTTGTGTGTTTGTTTGTGCTAGTGCTCCTGGCCTGCTGTGTTCCCTGGGTTATAAATAGCTGTTCACTTTCTAGTGAAACTACCCATGTGCACTGTCTGGTTACACTTTATAGTGGAATGACCAGATGAAAGATTTCCAAGACTAGTATTAAATGAAATAGGATATTCCTGGGTAGCTTTTATTTTGTAGACATGGAACCTCCAGAGATTTTACATCTGGGAAGGATCATATCACAGCATCTGGTGCTTGGCTGTGAATTAGAATTTGGTGTTGAAAAATGACCAGGTACAATGTGAAAAAATTTTACAGTGATAGCAGTTGGAGTGACAAACTTTTTAAAGTACAATCTTACAGGTTTTGTTTACTAGGCAGATGTGAACTCTGCAAATAGCTGTACCAGTAGAAGCCGTTGATCATTAGCCAGTCCTCAGCTGCCCATCACTACACCTTGCAGAGGGTTTCTGTCTCCTAAGTATTTCTTCATGTACACCATTGCAACCAAAGGCATGAGGTTACCAAAAATGAGCTGCATAAGCTGATACAGCTCATTTTGTCTGAAATGGGTTAAAAAGCACCTGTTTGAGACTTCATGGGGCTAACCTCTGGCAAGAGGCTGGAGGCAGGCAGCTGGGGACAGCACCTTCCACCGTTATGGCTGGGTCCACCCACCGCCCTGGCATAAGGACAGCCTGGGCTTCCTTCAGAGAGCTGTTGTTCGTTGTAAGAGACTATCAGTAAGATCATAGCTAACTTTGTTTCCCAATTAACTCTTAACTTTTCTTTGCTGTGAATATCTCATGTTCAGAAAGTCAGGACTGACTGCAGTGAGTTGTATTTTAAATGAGCTGCTGAATCCTATCTGCTGCTCCACTGGATCTGGAAGGTGAATTTAAGTTTTCCTAAATCTGGATTTCCCAGCTCTGTCTGATACCCTTCTTTGGCAGCAGGACATGGAAAGTTCTACCTTGTAATTTATTAGTGTCTGAGTTGGAGTCGTAACCACAATAACAGCTACACTACCACGTTGAGGAAATTACGTGTGAGGAAGGCAGAGGGATCTGCATATTCCTCCTCCCAGGCAGACTGCTCCTAACACTAATGGTCTAATGAACAATTGGCTCAGACACATTTTGGACCCGTTATATACACAAAAATGTGTTCTACGATCACTCCATCCCAGTGCCAGCACCTCAGTGCTCCAGTACCTTTTCTTTTCCTGTCTTCAGCATTAAATCCATGTAATTCATTTGGCTGTGAGACATTACTAGTTCCTGTCTTAATGGATATGGCAGAAAGCAAACAAATAACTCTGAGGGCAGCAAAATTAATAAAGACTGGTTTTCTGTAGATTTGTGTCTCCCTGCTGATTGTCTTTAATTAAATAGCAGAAGACTAGAGTGTGAGCATGCCTTTTATTAGATGTCAGAGAATAAAGAGAGAAACATTATAAATATCCCAACTGTGGGAAGGAGGTAATGTCTAATTGGCTTTCCAGATTCATCGGTCATGAGGGAGGAGGAGGAGATTCTGGTGTCTGGTGAGGTGTTCCAATGTGAAACATTCATAATGCCTTCCCCACTATTTATTGAACACATATAATTTACATGTTCCTTTTCTGGGTTAAGTAAGGTGGCCTGACCACCTAGGTAAGGCCGGTTGATTTTGTCAGTAGATAAGATGATGCGTCATGATTATCAAGCCCCTTTTAGTCCTTACCTACTATCCCTCCTGCCTCCCTTGCTTCCAACAAGAATCCATTTCCCTAGATCATGACAACCTGCAAATGTAATTTATTTACAGTCAAATTAATGTTATGCAATAGTTCACGTATGACTCACAAAGATATGCACAGTATCTACAGATGTGAATAATAAAGCTCTTCTGGAGAAGAGTTGAGCCACGTTTTCCTGTTGGGTTTTCGAGAGCCCAAAGTCGGACAAAAGCCTGTAATTGCCACCATACTGCTTCCCACGTGCTCCAATCTGGAATCTGATGAACTCGATATTGTTGGCATTTGTCACCTCCTGGACTTGCTCCTTGATAATTCTTCACCTTCTCAGCCACTGCATCAGCAAATGATGATAATTTGCTTTCGTATCTGATGGTTATATCCACCACCCTTAACAAATATTAGTCAGGCTTATAGAAGCTTGTTTTGGTGGTCTCGGAGGAGTGGCTCGTGAAACACTAGCCAACCCTTCTTTTGAGCTTCTTCAACCAGTAGATCACACAGTCGGCTATGTCTTTTGATCCTAGCTTCCTGAACTGGTGGACAATATCCAATAATATGTGTGCAAGTCTCACTCTCAGCTCGACAGTGCTGGCAGATCTTGAGTTTCCTGTCTACCCCAATTCCCTCATAGCTCTTAATTTTAAGGCAGTAATGGGCTTCCTGTCGGGAATGCCCCTATAACATTCAATCCAGTTGTTACTAATTTTGTCTTTTTCAAAGTTGGCAATTCCACGGCCCTGACATGGCAACCCGGTCCAATTCAAAAAGTCTTCCTTCCGCCAGTTACTAGGTCTTGGAAGGATGACCTTTGGAGTAGAAATTTCCCATTCTGAGACTGGGGCCTCACCGCAAACCAATTCTGGAATGACCATGGCTGCTTTTGCATCCCAAATTGATGGAGTTTTCTCTTCCCTTTCTCCCGCGGCAGTCCACAACTTTCTAAATTCATTCTTGATACCTTCTTGATGCTATTGATTTTTTAGTGTCATCAGAAGGGTGGACAGTTTGGTGCAGCTGACAGGCCTGCATGCTTGGGATTAATCCCACGAGTCTGATAATACCCAGGTGCCATTGCCTGTGCTGGAATAAAGAATGATGTCACAAGTACAAGCAGGTAGATGTAACCGTTCCTTGACAGCAGATTGAATGGCCAAGTCAAGGGCTCGGAGATACGTAGCCTTCACATCGGTGTGGTCAGCTAGATAAAACAGTCGAGGGATAGTAAATCCTTTCAAGATATCTTCCTTCTGAAAAGGCTTCGGTAAAGCCTGTCCAATCCACCTCAGCCACTCAGTTTTTCTGATGGTTCAGGTTTTGATAACCCAAACCAGGGGTCTATATATATAGGCCCAGATATTTCTCAGAGCTGCTTGGGTCAATCATATGGAACAGTATGCCATTGATTGTCCCAGCAGGACAGTCATTGATTGCATAAGAATCTTCCATTGCTGTGATGTAGAAGCCATGGCACTTCAGCCCCTGACGCCAGTCAGTTCACAGAAGACTTCAGAAATGTTGATGTTCTTCTGCATTCCATCCCAAGAATCACTCAGTATCACCAAGTCGTCTGCAAAGGCTAATGTTGTTACCTTTTCGAGTTTGCTGGAATGCGTTGCCTTGCTCCTCCAGCTTGCACAGTAGAGGGTAACTGATAGATTGAATAAAATTGGAGACATTGCATAGCCTTGCTTCACCCCAATCCAGATCCTGATGGGGTCCAACTGTTCATTCTTCAGATCTATCTGGGTATTAGTATTATGATAAAGAATTTTAATGAGGGCAATAATATGATCGTCAATGCCCTTCTGTTTTAGAGCCATAATAATATGAGAGTGGTTTATGTTGTCAAAGGCTTTAGCCAAATCAGTGAAGGCTATTCTGACAGGCTGATGTTCCCCCTTAGCATATTGAATAAGTAGCTGTAGTAGTTTTAAATTTTTGGAACAACTAAGTCACCTTATAAAACCCCTCTGCCACAAATTATTAGGACATGCCTTGGTCAGCCGGGCTGTTTAGATCCTTGAAAACAGCCTCAAAATGGTTGACCCAGTCACGATAGGTTGCTAATTATTGATGTTTCTCTGTCATTCAGGCAACACAGATTTTGATATTTACACTGTCAGGCATTCTTTTACCATGTCCGGTATGACACTGGACACCAGCCATAGATTAAAAAGTTCCATTAGTTGGACATGCTGGGGAGCTATCTTAATTAGGTCTCTCAGACTCAAATGGTCTGGGCCCAGTGCTGAGTTTTTACTAATTTCTCTGATGTTCTTAGAGATCTCTTTTGCCGTAATCATGGCTTCGAATGCCAAGTTGTCTGTGGAGCCAATAGTCTTGAAAGTTCCCACGCCTTTGAATGTTCCTGACGACCCCCATCTCGACTTGAACACAGTATGTACCTCGTCCATTGGGAGACTGTAGCTCGGGGATTCCATGTCATCTAGAATAATATTGACTCTACCCAGTTGGAACAGCCACTGGAAGCATAAGAATTCGTAGAATCGTAGAATTTCTCAAGTTGGAAGGGACCCATAATGATCATCAAGTCCAACTCCCTGCTCCTGGCAGGGCTACCTAAAACTAACCCATATGACTAAAAGCATCATCCAGATGCTCCTTGAACTCTGACCACTTCCCTGGGGAGCCTGTTCCAGTGACCAACTAGCTTCTCAGTGAAGAACCTTTTCCTAACGTCCAATCAGAACTTCCCCTGATGCAGTTTCATATCATTTCCTCGTGTCCTATTGCTGGTCACCAGAGAGGGGAGATCAGTACCTCCCCCTCCTGTTCCACTTCCTTTGAGGAATTGTCTCCGTGGTACTGCTGTCTTCATCCACCTTCTGTGTGGACCCAAAGGGCAGGCTTCCTGGTCCTTTCACATTAGGCTGGCTTTTGCCGTAGTAGATTTAGCAAACAGGCATGAGTAGCAGTTTTCGGAGGTACCAGCAATCAGTAATTGTGGATCTTCCTCCCCCTTGATCACCTTCGTATAAATCGCTTAGAAGAATGGGAAGTTCATCAGATGTCAGCCACTCCAAGATAACTGTTCTGTAATGGGATTTCAACCCACCTTCTCCATGCGACCCAACATCATCTTGATGTTCCCCTTCTTCCCATAGATGTTTCTTCCAATCCAGATCTTTCACCTTTTTTTCACTGGACTCTTAAGAAGTTCTCTCTGCTTGTCACTTACCTGTTTGGCCATTGTAGACAGCAAGTGCTCTGCTGTCAGCTTATTGATATTTTTATGCCCCTCATACTGCTTTTCAAACTTTCGGAGTAAGTTAACCTCCTCCTGTGTCCAGCATTGCAGCCTCCTTACCGTACCTTTTTTTTGGGCGGGGGACTAAGAGCTGTTCCGCATTCCTAGTAATTGGGTGGACCAGGCACTTATATTAAGTTAGGCCAATTTTAGTTTCAAACACGATTGCGTTCTCCATAGCTCCAGCCCTCCATTAGGGCAGATTCCACAGCCCCCTTGCACTTTGGGAAGTGGCAGGCAGTACTATGATATTTCACATTTGTTCACTGAAACAGGATCTTTTTCCTTCCATGAGCTCTCTTTAGATTATCAGTTAGTCCCGACATTTTTCCTATCTGGTTCCCGCAACAAGGACATGATGGACTTTTATCTGGGACCAGAGTGCTATTGGTTGGAAGATCTCCGCTGATAGCCAGGATAGCCGTTGATGGGACTGGTGGAAGTTGGGCCACAGTCATGGAGGGCAGGGGTTCCTCACTCTCCTCACTTTCTACATCAATTGCGTGTGGACTGATGTTAGTGCCCCAAAGAATCAGAGAGGTGGTCATCTCATGGACCTCTGGTAACCTGACCAGATAGTCACTCCTGGTGGAAGGATGACACCATTCCAAATTACAAAAGTCCAGGTTTATAAACTCCAGCCCAAAAAGATCCATTTCCTCTTCCACCAGTCTTTTGTAATCTCTGATGTTCCTAAGGGCCACGTCATCTCGCAAGTCCAATGGACTTGTTTGTGTGGCTCCAAGCAACCTGTATCTGCCAGACCATAACATCATACACAATGTGATGGCAAACACGAGCCAGACAGCCCACCCTCAAACAGCTGCCTGAATTTGCCCAATTACACCCGTGGGCACAGGCTCTGGACAATGATCTGTAGGATCTGTTGCCAAAATTTGGTTTCACCTAAAGGAAAAACTATCGAGTGATCAGTGAAGGCAGTCAATAGGGAGGAAGCAATTGTAACTCCAAACACTGGGGCAAAGGCTATCTTGGGTTACCCTGAAGGACATCCAGTAGGACCATGAGGAGTTGTAGCCTCTAGTGCAGAGCCCAGCTAGTAACTGTCGTCCGGTCTTGAGAGAGTCATGGTTACTCCTGCAACAAGTGTAGAGATTACTCTACAGTCTTCCCTCAGTGGCCCTGTGAATGAGTTGTCTCCTCTTTGTATTCTCTTTGTATGTCTTATCTTTGTATTTCATGAACCCTGCTTAAAATGTACATTTTTTAGTCACTTTTATTTCTAGTGCTGTCAAATTTCATTGTATTTGACTAATGGCTTCCAAAGTTAAAGTGGGATATTAACCAATACATGGGGTACGATTGTATCCATTTGTTTTCTTGGGAAACAAGGTTTTTATTTCCACATACACCAATGCAAATATTTGGAAAACATGTTCCTGAGTGCGTCTGATATGCTCCACCCCTGTTGTTCCCACCTGTGATTCCCAGGATGGAATCATTGGTGATACTTTATCTTTCATGTTTATTTCATGCTGCCTTTTCCTGTGTGCTGGTAGGTACATGCGTAGCCGTGTTGTGACCTGAATTGGAGAACTGATCTGGCTTTAGGAAAAAAAGGAGATAAAGAGCCCTGCTGCAGAATGATATGTTTTTACAGAAGGCCTTGTCCCACAAAGCCAATTTGGTCAACATCTTTAAGGGGTATGGAGTCCCTCTTACCTACTTTTATGACATAGTTTGGTGTATATTTCTTTTGCTGTCAGTACTAGCTTCATTATCTCCCAGTCCTCGTTATGCAAGAGTGTTCACACCCATCCCTGCTACCCTGCATTGTTCCAGCACAAATGTTTGTGTGGTCTCTCAGTGAACAAATTCTTACTTTTTTGGCTAGGCTTTTCTTAGCTGGCTCTGCTCCCTCAGGCAATTTACCAAGCAGTCACACCTGCACAAAGAGCAAGTCAGGAATATATGGTGGGGGCATGAATTGCTTAAGCCAATTTAAGTATCACATGCTAAATGTGTAATCATAGCTTTACTTTAGCTTCTGTTTCTGTTGATGAAGTAACTTCTTCAAGATAGAGCACGTACATCATTTAAAGATGTGACACCTTTTCTGCTCCAGCTTTCCAACTCCAGAACCTCTAGAAACCTCTCCCCTTTTTCTTCATTCTCCCTTCTTTCTGAATTGTTCTCCACAGGAGGCTCTCGCATCAGACTCTCCTGGTAGAAAGCCAGTTATTCCTCTCACAGGATCCATCCAGTGTTAATGGCTCTTGATGGCTCTTTCATTGCTTTGCTGCAGTTTATCCACAAGATGCTCAGTGCCTCATGGAAGTAGCTTGGAAAATGAAGTTTGACGTGTAGCATTGTTCCCCAAATCAAGAGGCATTCATAACTCGACATGAGTATGTATTCTTCAATCTGTCACTGAAATAATGTTTGACATAGATCCCAGAACAGAGGCAGGAAAACGTAACAGTTTTCATCAATTTTGAAAGCATAATTAGATTTTTCCACTTGTCTGCAGGATTGCGAAATTGCATAATGAATGGTACTTCCAGATGCCAGCTTCTACTATATATCCATGAACAGGGAAGTGAGGAAACGAAGATCAGGGGTTTCCTCTCCAATGGCCTGATCGCTAATATCCAATAAAATCAATAAGTCTGTCTAAGCTTTTCGTCACTTCTATTGACTGCATAGTTTTGCACTCCTGAAGCAAGATTTGCAGAGGAGTGATAACATATTCCTTTTTTTTTGGCTTAACCTCTGTCAACGTTATTTTCCTTAGTCTGCTTCAAAAGAGCATGTGTAGCTCTTCTGGCATCCTAGCTGATTGCTTTTGAACCAGGAATGCAATCCTGGACAGAAGCTGCTGCGCAGTGCTCTCCTCTTTTGAGCTATGAATGAGACACATTAGTATTTTAATGCTGGCAGAGGCACAGCTAGTGATCTCCTTAGTTAAGTTCATTTTCATAGCATGCACAGTTGCTAGGTTTTGTTCCACATGGTAGCATGGAGTAATTAAAACATCTGCTGCATTCCTCCAATGTTTTATTCCTCAGCATAAAATGCTTTCTGAGATTAATTAGTTTGGTCATGTATCTGAACATCCTCCCTCATAACACCATTCATTAGAGAACAATATCAGAGCCTATTTCTCCCTATAGAGGAGTCAGTTCTCCTGCTCTGCATTGTTATTTACATACGCTATTATCATGCTGCTGCAGTATGTGTCTGCAACAGCCTAAACTATGCACTTTTACAAAAGTCTTTTTTAATGAGCTGATTATTAAAAATTATGTGGCAGCCATGTGGGCATGCTGCTGAAGGCTTCCCAGGGTATTGAAGTCAGTTCCGTGGGCAGCCCGGCTGACTGAGAAGTGAAGCTCTATTGTTCTCGGTGTAAACATCAGAAGTAAAGAAAATAAACTTTCCAGTTCGTTTAACACTATTAAAGCTGGTGATTCTTACTCCCAAACATAGCATTGAGATAGTTTTAAAAATACTAAAGGAGAATTTGATAACAGGATTCCATTTGATTGAGTGGCCTAAAGACTCTTTAATCCCCTACAAAGACTACAGTCTGTAGATTAGGTGTTGGTCTCTAGATAAAGGTAGTAAAAATCTCCTTTAGAGTTCAGTCTGTGGACTGGAGAAAATCTCCTTCAAGTCACTAAAGTGACTGAAATTTCAATCCTCTGTAAAAACTCTGTAAAACCCCTATAGCCCCTATGTGTAAATGAATGCTATCAAAAGCTGTAAGAAGAATTCAGTGGGCTGCTTCATCCAGGTGCACTCTGACATGCAGTTTGGGTTCAGTGGTCATTACAAACCTTTGAAAAATTGTTTAGAAGATGTTCATCTTGTTGGACAAGGTGTTCATA
>NW_009233195.1:184542-202297 GCF_000690835.1 Fulmarus glacialis | reverse complement strand
GTCTGCATTTAAAGCTTTTTATTAATTTCCTTCCAGAGGAAAAAAAAAAAAAGTCTTTAAAAGTCTAGGCAGACATTAGGCGTTTCATGTCATTCGCCCCCCAGAGCTTATATTTCTCTTCCAGTAGACCTAGTAGTTACAAATCACTGTACTGTAAGCAGCTCATGTGAGTTGATGACAAACATTTAGAGGAGAGTAACTGACTTGGATCATTCAGAATAGTTAGCTGTGGCCTATCCATGAATTTCCCTTGAAATGTAGATAAAACTTTAGCAAATACATGATTTCCTTTGCTATAGTACTTTCTAAGTCACATTCATTTTTTCATATTAGTTTAACTAAAGCTTTGTCATTCAGCTGAGTCCTGTAAAACGGAATACTTTTAATTAATTCGGTTCAAATAATCCACCTTTTCTTTGTGACTTATTTTGATAAAACCACTGACTTTGTTTTCTGGTCCTCAATTTGATGTACAGAACATACAGTTTATTACTGTGGTGCATGTAGGAGAGAACCCAGAGGTGGTTTTCTCACGAAAAGAAAATGTTTAATATTTTGTGAAAGTAATCTGAAAGATCAGGTTAGCCTATCTTTGGGCTATCCACAGATATGTAATTAAACCGGTTCTCATATGCAAAAAATGTATGAGAGTGTGCATAGGAATTCTCTTAAATGTAATTGCCTTTAATGTTGTCTTTTCTGAAAGCACTAGTGGGAAAATTTCAAGCTGGAGGAATGAAATCATATTCTTTGTGTTTACTCTTGATGTGGAAAAGGAATTTATGGAAATGGGGGTAGGTCTCAATTTTTATTTTGAAGAATTGTAGAAGTGAATCAACTACCAATTCTTTCTTTTAAGCTGCAAAATGTATTTTCTTGTCTCAAAACCTGCTCAACAAAAGAACAATCACTACACTTACAGATCTGCTTCCTCTGCATACATACATTATTAATAAAGTTTACAGATGCACCTACAGAGGAAAAAAGGTAACTCGAGGTAGCGTTTCCCTACAGTTTTGCCTGCCAGGTCTTCCCTATGATGGATGTGCTTCTTACATACCTTTCTGTCTCACAGTATTGCAGAGCACTGTGTCATGCCCCATTTCTGTGTGTTTGCTTTCTACCTCCTACCTTTTTACACTGTTGTTCTCTCTTTGTTTTCCCCGTTTTTTCATCTGGTTTCTGGTTTTGATTTTCCTCTTTCACCTGGTGGCTGCTTTCTTCTCTCTCCTTTTTTCTTCTAAGTGCTGCTTATAGTAAAGGTGTCCCATGATAGTACCACTAGACCAAAATACATATATTCTTACAGGTGGTTTAAAGGCTGCAGAAGAGAAACAGAAGCACAGATGGGTGCATGAACCATGTAATCTTTTCCACATAGTTGGATAAGAGGCTACAGCAAAAGCAGGAGGAAAAACTTACTTTAAGTGCAGCTCCTCACTTCACCTGTGGCTTCTGGACTAAAATTACAAGAGGGATACCACATATTCCCATGTCATTTGGAAAATTGCCCATATGATTCAAAATCATATGGAAAAAGTAGTGAAGAATTACAGAATCACAGAACCACTGAGGTTGGAAGCCATCTCTGGAGATGGTCTAGTCTACCTCCCCTGCTCAAAGCAGGGCCAACTGTAGCAGGCTGCTCATGCCCGTGTCCAGTAGGGTTTTGAATATCTCAATACAGAAAGCATGCAGGGATGAATCATAAATAGCATAAGCAATACTTATAATAACAATTAAGCTAATGCTATTTGCAATGGCTACCACTGAACAGTGGTGTAACTAAGAGCTAGTGGTGAATTCTTTCTCACTTGTCATCTTTAAATCAAAACCAAATCTTTCTTAAAAGATATGTTTTTGGAGCTTTATACAGTATTTGGCAAGTGGAATTCAGCTGTCCATGCTATGTAAAGGCTGGAAGACAGAAGCTTGGCTGTCCCTTCTGGAGCTCAGTCTTGTGAACGTGGGTCAATAAATGATCTCTAAGATTTAATCGATGTTGTAATGAAACCTAGGAAACACAGGAGGGCTCTATTTGAACACGTATTAAGAAACATTTAGGGTGGTGCCAGACAGGAGTGGTATCTTTTGGTGTTACATAACCTTAAGCTAAATTGCAGTGCAGTTTAGAGAAGTAGATCTTAACTGTTTGCTATGAAATTACCAACTTGTTTTGGGTATGTATGGGTTTATATCTAAACATTGTCTCCATGCTGGAGCATAGAAATATAAAAATAAATCGTATGAACCCCAGCTGAAGTGGCCCAGAATGAAACATATAAAATAAAATTCCTGATTTTGTCATTTATACTAAATGTATCCATTCTGTATGAAACAGGTTTAGGTTTAGCTGTCAGAGATAAATCACAAGCTGGCTTCTGACAGGAGAAATGGTCTCTTTCCTTGATTTTACACTACAAATCCTAATTTTTCCATATGGCTACCATGGAAACAAATGGATAATAAAGGCAGCAGGGAACAAAAAGCCACTCTTGCATAATGGGGTTTGGTCATTCCTCCGCAGAGACAAACACGGAGGCTTTCACAACTGGGCTCTGCTGCAGCGCTGCAGTATCACTGGTCTGGGGCAGGGACCGCGCTTGCCGGTGCCAGCGTGCAGCTCAGGGCAGACCGCTCACGGAGAGACCTCCGTCTGGATTTGAAGCGATGGGGCTGTGCGGCCGCTCAGCGTCAGCTGTATCAGGCGCCGCTGAAGCGAACGTGTCTCTCCCATTCGGCAGCGCTAGGCGAGGGGGAGGGTATCGGCCTCTTTCTCTGGCTTCCCTTGCCCGCCACCCCATTCGCAGGGCAATTCTGTGAAAACAAACAAGAGGGTAAATAAAGTCTTCCTGCGACAATAATGCAGCAGCCCCTGCAAGAAAAAGGATTTCTCCAACGCTGGTGAGAACGGTGGTGGGGGTAATGGTTAGCAACGACGGCAGTGACAAGGACAGGGAAGCCGCAGTTTCCTTCTCTGTCTGCGGACGCCCACCTGTGAGGGAATGCCGCTGGGCCGGGCCGGGGCACCGCTCTCTGCTTTACACAGTGCCATGGGCCTGCTCCCTCCCTTCATCCGTGACTCTTGACCTAAGGAGTTTTGTTCCAACATTTCTTGCCATGAAAAGGAACAATGGACGTGGAGAAGAAAGGCACGTGGAGGAGAAGAAGAAGAAGAAGTTGGATTTTTCCTGCCCAAATTTGAGCATCTAGCTGAAGATCCCATGGTAGGAGTGTTTTTCCGTGAGGCAGTCCCTGAAGCAAGTTGGAGCTCAGCTACCCTTACAGGTGCATCACCCTGTTTGTTGTTCAGTAGGGGCCTCTAGAGAATCACATAGATGATACCAGTCAGATGACGTAAATCCAGGCCATTGGGAATAATGAAGGCGGCCTATTGACAGAAACCTCAAGATCAAACTTTGGAAGAATCCAGAAAAAGGGAATGTGCATTACCAAATCAGAAATCAGAGGTAAAGATACTCCCGTTGGATGAAGAATTGTACAAGACTCTTGGATTAATCCTTTAGGACTTAATTATCGCAGTTCAACAGTACACTAAGATTGCACGTGAGTGCCTCCAGTAAGCAATACCAGTTGTCACTCCCATCACATTTCCATTATAATGCTAGTTGACTTTAATGTTTAAACCTGTCATGTTAAGACCACCTCCAGCAGGCTGGTGGTTAGAGTTAGATTTTATTATAATTGGGGTTGTTTGGTTTTTTTCTTCAGGACTTTTCTTTTGCCAGGAAGTATAGACCTACACTGATACAGCAAATGATGTATTCATCTACAAACCCTTTGGGAAGGAAAGTACATGACAAAGGATTTCTGGAATGCAGTTTTTAGCCCAGATAATTATTTCATAATCTATTTTTCCTTCTGAAAAAAATTATTCTTGATTCAGTAGATGTTAATTGCTACTAGTAATCTTAAGTTTTTTCTTTTTCTTCTCCCCTCAAAAGCTAATGACAAAAGAGTACAGAATATATTACTAAAGGGACGTGTATTAGTTCTCCTTTGGATCAGTGCTACAAACTGCAGCTAATCAGCATGAAAAAATTAATTTCTTATGCTATAGGCATGCTGTTCTTGTCAAGTGGGTTATCATTTCTTTACAGCAAGCAGTGTTATAAAAATAATTCAAGCCACACTTACACATGTACAAACAGAGTGGCCAGGGGAGTGATGGACCTGCAATCAGTGACTGAGACTGACCCAAGCTTTGAAATTGGAATTTCTGAAAAGGTTGTTGCTTATTGAATGTGTGGATTTGGCTCATTACAGGAACAGATCACAATATGCAAACCTCTGACCTAAATTTGGATGAAAACATCCTCCTACTTCAGCAAAGTTTGGATCGAGGCTCTGGGTTAAATCTTAATTCAGATCATCATCTGGTGTTTCATTAGGATTACCAGGAAAAATGTTGGCTTGAGACCAGGTTTTCCCTCTCTGATGTTTATTGTAAATTCTGTTGAAGTAGTCCAGATTGGTTGTTGTACATACATGCTGGAAGAGATGCTATATTTTCTTCATGTGACTGTCCAGGAAGATAGGAGGAAAAAAGAGTATGTAACTGCAGTACAGCTGTGGGTTTGCTAAGCAAATCTGGCCCGCAGACATATTTATGTAGCAAATCTCCCAGTCGCTGCTTCCATTTTGATGAACCACAAATATCTTGGCATTCTAATCTCTCCACAGCATATTAATCTCAGCTTGTAAAAAAAGGAGACAAACAGTGAAAACACTGTAGTAAGGATTGCCTTCTTCCATTCCATCATTTGATGCTTGCTGTGTTCCTCCAGAGAGGAGGACGAAGGGAAGTAACACATTTGTGATGTAACGCAGACAGGAAAGCTCTTTGACTCAAGGCCTAGTAGGAATTTTTAAAGGATGTTCACCCTGCATCATGAATTTTCTGTCACTACTGGATTCTGCTCACTTCAGCTATCCTGTGGGGGTGGGAATCAGAGAAGAATCTTTTTTCAGCTAGCAGGAAAAGTAATGCAGGTTTATCGGGGGAAAGTCTGGGCAGAAGCTGTTATAGGTGCCAGTACTATTCTTGAGAAGGAACATTCTTAAGGAGAAAAACAGAAGAAAGACTATTCTGGTAGAGGCTTGATCGGATGATATACAGGGCCAGCAGGTACTGTCCAAGAGATATTAAAGCCTTTTCTGCCTCTAGCAGATCAAACAGTCACATTTATGCTGGTTCTGCAACCTTCCATTAGGTCACTATGCTCCTCTACCTTCACAGACAGCTTGGAAATCACATATCCATCTGAAAATACTTCATCTGCCATTGTTACAAATGCCTATTTCTTACATGTAACAACAGCAAAACAGTTACTCTCTTACTTTCCTGTGTGTTCAGTTCGAGCAATTGACACTGCAGTTTGTTAAATCAGTTGCATTTTAGAGGCAATCAATGAACCTTTTTTATTTTTCCGCTGAGAAAAAAACACTTTATATCCCTTATAATAAAGCAAGCAGGAAAAAAACCTCACAGCATTTGCATTATAATTTCTCTTTGAGGTCTTCACCTTTTTCAATGACTGTTTAATGTTACATTGTAACTCAAATACTTACTAGGGTTTTTTTACTTTACAAAATAAAAGATTGCTTTAAAGTCATGCTTGATAAATCTGAGGCTGAGGATTATCAGAAGCTAAGAAAGGTCACACCTGGTTAGACAATAGAACCATCTCCTCCAGTATTCTGCTCTTCGACAGTACCTAAAATACCTAGAAAATGATATTATAAGGCAACCATATCTGATACTTCCCCTTATACTCTCCTGTCTTCCAAACATTTTTGGTTTGGAGACTTCCTAGGCAGGATTTAGTTTCCATATATTTCATAAGCCTTGGTGGGTTTCCCTTCCATGAGTTTGTCCAGTCTTCCCTTCCACGAGTTTGTCCAGCCTTCCCTTCCACCCATGTAAGATTTCAGTCTTTGTAACATCTTCTGAAGAGGTGTTCCACAGCTCATCAGAATTACCTTCTTTGGTTTATTTTGAACCTGGGTTTTAGTGGCTTTATTTGATTCCCCTAGTGCCTTTCCTGGAAGAGATGTTGAACAGCATCCCCCTTTTTCCTCTGTTTTTTGCCAGTTTGGGATTTTACGGATTTACTAGTTTCCTGTTTCAAAGCCCTGAGAGTGGGATAGGTATGATATGCTTATACATGGCAATGCTTGAACATATTGTCATGTTTCAGTACTTGGTGCAATCAGCATACATGCTCGAAGCCAAATTCTAGCTGAGATACCCGACAGAGTTGTTTCTCAGGAAAGATACTGATACAGAGATACTTAGCACAGATACTGAAGAGAGTTCACTCTTAGCAGCCTTTCAATCTTCAAAGACAGCCTTCATATACAGTTTATCCCTTGTAGCTATGAACAGATTGAATCAAAGGGCTGTACATATTCTGGTCTCTCCAGATGTCAAATGGCTTTTATGCCAAAATGGGGTTTATATTCTTCTTAAATCTTCTTATACAAGGCTTCAGGACACATATACTGTAAGGACTTAACTTGGTTTAAGTGATGTGCTCGCCTTTTGCTCACCTTTTACACAACTTCGAAATTCAACCACTCTAAGTAGAATTAAGTTGTATTAAGGTTTCATATTAGGATTGCAGCTCATTCAGGTTTCTTACACAAATATCCCTCCTGTACACATTAGAAGCAGACACCATGCTCTTGTATTCCTTGGATGTCCCTAGCTGTATGCACTATATGTATGTGTGCAGTTGTCATGCCCTTTTGTGAGGTACTAGAGGCAAGCGCATACATTGCACGCTGGACTATTTTCCTTACAGGCATCTGCCTAGTGATAATATCTGAAAGACCTGAGACTTTTGGGAGGTATAGATATTTGGCTTTAAGTTTGTGAGGACATTAACAGCTTTGCCATCTTTCAGAAGAACAATAAAATAGGATAATAAAAATGAAAATGAAAAGGAAATAGTGTTTTAAACATATCTTCTGTATGAGGAATGGCACTTAAGGGCAAGCATGCTTCTCTCCTGCCTCACAACAGTTCTCTCTTCTTGGCTCTTGTCACTTCCAGTCTATCAACACAGAAGGCCCAGATCTCTGCCTGGATGCTGGCTCTCTCTCCTGTACTGCTGCAGCATTGCCAGACTCTTCAGTCAGCACTGCTTTGAATGCCAGCTGACTGCTCTTACAATGCTGTATTTGACAGGCAAATGCTGGTTAATGAAGAATAAAATGCAAGCAACAAGAAAGGCACTTTTCACAGAGCCATACCACTAAGATCTTAAATTCTTACAGAGGCCACAAGCAAAGAAAATTACTTTCTATCTATTAAAAAATACTTTCAGCAGTTTTCTTTGAAAAGGAAGTCTGCCTGGTAAGCGTAAAGGGAAATGACGTAGGATCAGAGTATGACAGTCTGCCATATATATTCTTCCCTGGCTTGTAACATGGAAGGATAAGGTCTAAATTATTTGTTGTAAATAACAACTTGGAATTTAGTTGGTGGAAATGAGATCAGCCTTCATATTTTTTATCTAAGTAACCTTGATAGGAGGTTGAATTTGAATGTAAAAAAGATTAATCTTGAAGGCTTGTTAAGCTGATGAAAAAACACTGCAATAGAGTGGTGTTATCATTATGCTAGAAAAAGCCAGTGTGCCTTAACATTCCCCTTGATTTACCTGGGATTGTTCTTTGGGGCTTATGTGAACAAGTAGAACAGAGTTCTTGTAGTTTCAATATACAGATTGTACTTCTGTGCCTAGCCAAATCAAACCATTCAGGTATAGCCCCAGCCCAGTTCATGCATCTGGCCATATTTAGGAAGGCAGGTTTCTAATGTCTTATTTCTGTGTAGATTCTGGCTCATCCCTTCAAGGCCTTTGTTGGACATCTCTCTGTCTTTCATTAATCTCAGAGTCTGCTCACAAACTTGTCTCAGATAAATAAGGCTGATCCAAGACTTCAATCGAGGCAACAGTCCCTAGGTGCTTTGGACCAAAGTGGTAAAGATCAAGCTGTTTCAGCTTGCAGGATTATTTGTGACCTGTGTGAAGTTAATAGCTTGTCTCAAGGTTATCCATGCTAAGAAATATTTTCCATCCAAAAAATGACATGACCTTCCTGGACACTCCTTCTAAACAGGGGCCAAGAATTTAATGGGCCTGGGGACGAATTATCCTCTCGTTTCTGAATGTTTTCTCCTGGTCCATGCTAATGAGGTACATTGGTGGGACAGTATGAAGGATGTTGTCTATTCTTATAGTCTGCTCACTTTTTTCTAGCCTTTAGATTTTTAGCTCTCTGTAGATTTATGTGGTCTCAATCCCATAATGCCTAGGAACAGTTGTTCATTGATTTATTCTCACAATAACCTTCTCACTTTCTAAATTTTGCTGAGAGTGAATGGAGATGTTCACAAGGCTGGCCAAATTTTTCATAGGAAGTCCACAGTAAGAAAAGGACTCGGCTTTAGAGTCTTAACCGAACAAAGTTTCTTCCTCTGGAATTCCTTTCAAACGCTTTGTTCGGTTATTAAAACCGGAGGGGGAAGGAGAAAATGTGTGTACGACAAGTTACTAACTTGAAAATGAAATGCTTTCCTGAAGATGCAGATTCTCAACTCTGCTGAGCTTCTGCTGATAACACCACAGAAGAGCAGCACGTTCTCTGCTGCTGTTAAGCTGGAATGGTGGGTCCTAATTAGGTAGAATAGTATCATATGAACTGGGCCAGGATGGCTGCCGGGCATACTCAAGACACAGAGGATTAAAACGGGGAACATGAAGCTGACTGTAGAGGGGAATCTTCTGATGTCTTTTTAGGGGACAACTGTGTGGTAATGCTGTTGAAAACATGCAGGTGTAGATCCAAAACGCAGAATTGCAAGGTACAGGTAAAAGAGAAGAAAAAAGTGATGTTAAGATGCCAGTTGTAGATAAGATGCATTGCAGTTCTGTCTAGGATTGGAAATGGCAGCCATAAAGGCTGGAAAAGGGCAAGAGCTGAATAAATACTGCATTTGTTACAGAATAAGATCATGAATACAGGATGACCCCTGTTTATTTCAGGATTTTGAAAAAGTTTGACCTTGAATGTAGGATGACTCTTACCCTGTACCTTTGTTCCCTAGCTGCATTCTGGCACGCACACCCCCTCCAAAAACACACACACACACATTGTTAAAACAGGGCTGTGCAGCGCCTTTCAGCACTTATTACTCCAAGCCTCTGCTTCCTGCAGCTTAAGTTAACGGTGTCCTGTTCTCGGCTGTACGTCTGTAGAGGTGGGTCCAGAGGCCCTGATGATGGCTGCATTTTTGCCAGCACAACAGAACAAGTGCAGGATGGGAAACATTGTGCACATATGGCACAAGCTATTGCAAATCCACTGGTTTTCCGTAACTGCTCTGATGTAGATTCTTCCCCCATGGCTCCTGTAAGATTCTGCAGAGAGAGGGTTCCTGTTGATGAACTGACCCATGGCTTCTTGACTTTGTGCAGAACAGGGATGCTTAGCTTCCACTCTCTTTTTTTTTCTGTCCATATTGCTGTTGAGATGAAGTTCCAGGCAAAAGTGCTGATTTTTGTCCTCCAGACTCTCAGTGCAAATACGTAACAAGATATTCATTCATAAAATGAACTATATTTTTAGTACAGTTTGGGGGAGGGAAGTATTTTGTTATATATTCAAATGTATAATCTGCTGAATTGACAGCAGTCAAGTATGTGCAATAGATCATTCTAAACTTTAGTTCCTAAAGCATAAAGTGCATGTAAATCCCAGTATCGTGTTCAAATGCGGAACGTACACAGGATATCACCAGCATATCAGAGAGCGTTTTTGGATCAGTTTTGGAGCCATGAGCTCAACAGGAACCTGCCTGGCAAAATGACTGCATGTAGCACTGCAGTGTGAACATAATCTTTATGTTCATTCCTGTTTTACTCAGGCTGATTTCACCTGGATTTATGTAATCAGATGTCTATGCTAAAGATTTCTTATTACATATAAGAAGCATCTTCACATTTACGAAATTTACCTTATGGGTGTCCAATAATCAGTCGGGCTTGCTCCCATGCCCTAGGCTGGTGTATCCCACACACAGGTGGACTTTGCATTTCTGTGGCTACCAGTCTGTTTTCCTTCTTTCAGCATCTTGACTCTCACAGACAGTTACAGTTTGATGAAACCACATGAAATATCAAGAGTATCCATACCTTCATGACTGATCCTCTTTGGTGGATGGTGCTCATATACAGACTGCTCAAAGACAGTGACTTTTGTCCGTTCTCTGTCACTTCCCAGTGAAAGAGTTCATGTGCTGAGCTAGGAGTGAAGAATTTAAGAGAGGTTCCTTCTCCTTCCCCTCCTCTGTGGTGGCTGCATTAGGTACTAGTGGCCATGCAGAATGTAATATGGTCACACGGCAACCCACGCCTCCCTTTACCTGGGGACTGTATCCTCTCTTGGTAGAGAAACAAAAGTCCTCTTTTCTAGAGCTTTTGTCCAGCAGGTAAGCTTTGACAGCCTTCCTGTGTTTTATTAACACTGTAGATGGTATTTCTTGAACAGGATATATTCTTACTGAAATATCTGTCTCCTGAAAGGGTTATTGTTCTCTGATGTTTTCTTTCTGTTGGGTCACCAGGAGTTTATTCCCATATACTCCTTCATTAGGCTATTAGGTTTTTTTAGTTTTCTTTAGTTTTTTTAGGGTTGAGGGTTTTTTTTTAAAGTCTCAGGGTTTAATTGCAAGCTGTCAGGGCAACACCATAGTTCTTGGAAATTGAAGGATAATCCTTAGAAATGCAAAAGGTGACCAGAATAAACAGAGAGAGAAATTAAGTTACTGAAATGACTGTCAGTGTCAGCATCTCAACTGACTGGGGAAAGACACTCCCAGAGAAATACAAACCAAAGACAGGATTTTCAGAGGGAACTATCATCTTTTCCACTCCAGAATTTAGCCATTATTTTATATTAGTTGTGCATGATTTCTTTTTAGCTCACGGAAGATATTTTGTCACTTCCATTGCATTCCCATTTGAAAATGTCAGTAATTTAAAGTGGCATCCTGTCATGCAATGATGTGATTCAAAAGGATTTTAAGAAGTTTGGTCCCATGGATGTTCTGTTTTGGTTTTTTTCCCCAACGTCTTCAATAGCTTGGACTCCATATGTAGTAGGGCTGAACACGTCATGCAGTATGTAGCGTTGAATACAGAAGTGGGACCTATGACCTGCGGATTGCAGTGTTCAAACAGTTGTTTTTCCAGCACAGTGGGCAGTAGGTGAAAAAGAACATCAATCGGAAACCCACAGTCGAGTTATACAGACATCCTGGTCAAACAGAAGTTCCCCATTTGACTGATAGGAACACCAAAGTACAGGAAGCTCCTATCACCAGGCTGCAGGTGTTTCCAGGGCAAAGACTATAGTTTTATGGGTCTGCTGTAGAAATGTCTGCTACTTTGGGGCTGTGATTTCTAGGTGTTACCGTAACACAGATAGTAACACTTAACACCAATGGTAAAGGCAGAGGCAGGAGCTGGACTTGAATCACCCGATTTGCAGTCCCTTGCAGAAATTCCTTACTAGTTTATTATGCCATATCTCTTCAGACCGACTGAAAGTGCTGGTATTTTTCTTGGAGGATAGAGATTGACAAGCACTAGCTAAGGAGGAGAGCCAGGAGGTAACGTTCTGATATCTTATTTGTTGGCCACACTCCCTTTAGACCGGTTCATTTTATTAATGCTCTTTCTTCCTATTATTGTCTCTTTCAGTAGAGCGTTATAAATTCTGACCATTTTCCTTTGAACTAATTCCTAATCTATGTTTCTTGTTTAGGAAAATCAAGTGTATTTGAAGGTAAAGTTAGCGTTTTCCTAATATTTCCGTTGCTTTGTTGTTGTTACTGCTCTGATGTGGGAAGACCTATTGGCCACAGACATAACTCCCTCTTTACACACAGCTGGCAAATGAAAACAATATCAGAACATCTCCATGACACACAAGGCTTTTATACAGGGATGTTTCAGACTTTACTGCAGTTTCCTTTGGAAATGCTTGAAACAACTACATCTGTTTCCTTTCATCGGGATTTTGTGTTCTTTAAGCCAAAAGAAGGGGATAAAACTCATTAATTCTGAACAATAATTGCAATGTCCTATATAAATATTTTTTAGACTGCAGGTTTTTTTTTTCTTTCCACTAAAAATATGAAATAGCTTGTCTGTTCAATGTAATGAGAGTTCCTGGATACTTCTACATTGCTTTGTTACGCACAAATACTTGAACGAGATTTAAACAATCTGGCTCAGATGTTGGTATCAAGCTAGCAGTGACTACACAGAAAGCAGTACAGAGCCAGACGCCTAACGGCAGGGAGAGTTTAATTTACCATGTTTCCCAAGTGCATTTTGCATCCTACAGTGACTGTCAGCCTGTCATGGCTAGTCTGCTACCAGCCGGAGTACATCCTTCCTGAAAAGGCAGTGGAGACCCCCCTCCTATAGCAGACACTGTAGCTGTGTCTCAGCCCAGGGCCAGAGAGCGCCTGGCAGCCTTCTGTGGCACCGTACGTAAAAGGTGGTGAATGCAGTTGTAAGCCAAGTACAGTTTATTGAAGGCAACCTACATTTTGCTAACATTGCAGAGGGGTAAAATGGAGTCATGCAAGCTACAACATCTAATCCAAAACAAAAAAGAAAAGCAATGCCATCTCTCCCCTTATCTGAGGACCAGGTCTCCCTTTGGATCCATTTGTGCTTGTCAGACCAGTGCTTTTCTAACAGATATGTACAGCTGTGGTCTAGTGTTCCCTGCTTAAGAAACTATTTGTTATTCTTCTCTCTTGAAATCACTCTTAATCCGGGCCAAGATAAAGTGCAAATCAAACTACTTGAAACATTAGAGTAGATGATACATTTTAAAATGTTTATAAATAAAAGCGTAAAAGAAAAAAAACCCATGCAGATGAGGCAGCCTCTCAGAGATCAAGTCTACTCACCAGGCCTGCTTGCCCCTGCTTCCAGGAAGGCAACTTTTTCTCTCCTGACCAGAATGACATTAGCTGTCCATCTGATCTGTGACATTTCTGCTGGGCTGCATTGCCCTCTGTTGTCCTTTGTTACTGGTAATACTGCAAATACATTTGGTTAACTCATCCTTGGGTCCACGTTTCAGGAGTCCTATTCCTTCTCTGAGTTACCTGAAAAATTCCCATAAGAAAGTGTGATACTATATTTTCACGTGTCCCCTCTGCAGTTCTGCACAATACCTGGTTTCTAATTTACATGATACATGCATTGGGATGTCTCGGACTAGATGCACTCTAGTATGTTCTGTAGTGTGCTGGAAGAAAAGGCACATGTTCATGGTCACAAGAGGAGTGCAGCAGTGTTCCCGGGACTTCAGCTATCTCAGGATTTCCCTATCGTAATTCCTGTTAGAGCTTAAGACAGCAGGGAAGTCTTTGCTTCCACAGGATACACCTCTGAGTATATACAAAAGAGGAAGTGGAAGAGTATTGGAGCAGAGTATCACAGCTTTGTACTTATCTCTCAATAGTCATGATACCTCAAGACTTAGCTCCTGTGCAGACTAACAGTCCCTAATCATCCACTGTGTTACATGCTAGCGGTTTCCTCCAAGCTCAGGGGGAACTGGATCTCTTGGCAAAGGTGCAAGGAAGAAGTGTTTGCTCTCAAGTTCTGCAACTTGGTCACAGAATACCTCGAGTCACTTGGAGCCATCAACTTCAACCCGAGCTAACACAGCTAGTGAAGGCTACAGAATTCGGTGCCTTTATGTCCTCTTTAACTTATGACTCAGGTTCACCCACAGCAGTAAGAGCTGTCGATTGAAAAATGCTATTCTAAACCACCCATTTGTTTTTGGAGTGTTGGATGTGAGACTTTTCATATGGACATGAAAGACAAAATATGCAGGGTGATTGAAACACAGGCAAGGAGTGGACTTTCTTCACAGAATAAAATAAGTGTCTTTCTCTGAGAGATCAGGATTGGGAATAGCACAGCACTGTCATATGTGAAGAGGAAGTACATCTGTGCTTGAAATACTGCTGCAGATAACAGAGGAGACATGAAATTTTAAAAAAGATTTCCCAAAACAGTGAGACGCAGGCTGAATCTCAGAGTAATCCCAATCTGGGATAGTTGGCCTGGGACTGAGTTAATTTACTGGATATGAACATAAGTAAAAAAAAAATTCATTTATTGGTTAACTAGTCTGTTGTTTTCATCTTAGCATCCTTATCCCTTTCTAACTTTTATAATTTTCTGTCACGCCCTCTTCCACAGTTTAGCATTGTGCATACCCCCTTTTTCACTCCAGAGTCTGTGCAGATACATCCCAGGGACCATGTAAAATAACCGCCGAAAACTGAGATGTACAATCGTTGCTGTGTACCTGAAATGAAAACTGAACATAGAGGGAATGAATGGCATCAGTGGAAATAGGCCATTTTGGCATTTACTTCCTCCTGGCATTAAACAAGATTAAAAAGTAAAGAGCTAGATATGGCTTACTATATGCAGAGATGGGAGAGGGGCGAATGTAACATTACAGCTGATACCAGATGGTAAAAATAATTCCTTAAGATGGTACATTTGCTTTCCATTTAACAGTTAATAAAATACTTTTGTTTGATGTTCTCCATTAAGATCTGTAGTAGTTTAGATCCACACATGTGAGGAAACTTCCTTTCTATTACCTTTCAGAAATACTCTATCCTTAAATATTTTTGTCCCCACTTTCCTAAGCTTGTATTTTTCCCTATTTTAAATTTACTCCCTTCATGTTTGACACTGAGACAGACAGCGGTAATGTGGCAAGAAGTACCTGAGTCAATGCCATTCACTGTTCACAAAAAGAAGTTACTCAAACTGTGAGATATCTACTATTGGTAATCTTTTCAAAGGTTGGGCCTTCTCTTTATAAATTTAACAGGAAGTCTTACCACAGCTTCAAGGTTCAGGTGCAACAAGAAAATGATAATTTAAGATCTGTAGGTTTGGCCATTGCTATTTTTAAGTTTAAAGGCCCATTGCCAAGAGTCTTATATCCAAAGCTGACCTTCTTTAAGATTGCTATAATCTGCTTTGGAATTTTTCTTGGATGCATTCACAAAAACTATTCTGGCACAAAGACATTGAAAAAATTCATCAGTTCCAGTATTCATGTAGAAATCTACAATAATTTGGCTCTCATCATGTGGCAGTATATGGAGAGCTTTAGGAAGAATTCTTTCCTCTGAAATACTGCACACGCCTTCTCATTTTTCTGGGAACCTGCATTGCACGTTGTTAAAGGCAGGATACCAGAACCCATGGAATAAGGTTGCTACTGTGTTTGGAGACACAGTTGTAGAGTCAACACAAAGACCGTTCTTTTCCTAAAGCTATGCCGAATATAATGAGCATGAAAATACATTAAACAAGGGTAGACAGCTCATGCTCCATAGTACCTGGAGAGGGCATAAGTTGTAGGAAAAAAACGTGTTCAAGATCCTAGAAACTGCAATCAACTAGTTGTTGGAGGTTTGAGAAGCTGTCAGGCTGAAAATGCAATAGTAACTGGAAATTTCAGTCACCCTACTGCAGACAAGGTAAACATCCCACTAGGGAAGGTTGAAGAATCTAAATTGTAAATAATTAAAGTGGTAGCACTTTGAAAAAAATAGTGAAGGATCCCAAGAAGAGAAGCAGCCCTTGGTTTAGGCTTGAGGAGTGAGCAGGAGCTGGTTCACAGTGTGTTAATTGAGAATCATTCTAGGTCAGGGACCATAATGTGGTGAAAATCCATGTTAGCTAGCCAAAAAAATACACCTCGCTCCACCTTCTCAAAAATGCAGACCATTAGCAGTGAATCTCAGAAAAGTCAGTAAAAGATAAGACAAAGTTAATCAGGTAGAGCAACTAACAGGGTAACGGGAGAATGAGAGCAAGAAGACAGTTTAAGGGCACTATGTTAGAAGACTGAATGTTTTCTACCAGTTAAAAACCTTCAGTCAAAACACAAAGAAACCAATGCAGCTAAAAAACAAAGAAAAGAAAGCTATCAGGACTGAAATTTTATCCTTCAAAACGGGCAGTTATGTTTAAGAGAAAAATGGAAGAAAGCATAAACATTGGCAAGATAAACATAAAGCCATAATACGGAAGGCCAATATGAAGCATGCAATTTACCAAAGGTATTAAAACTAATAATAGAAACTTATTCAAACATCAAAAGCAGGAAACATGCCAGAGAATTGGTGAGCCTGAAAAATGATCTATGTGTAAAAGGCATACTCAAGAAAGATCAGACTAGAGCAGAAAACGTAAAGTCGACGCCAAGGCTCCACTGTTCACTGCAGAGAAGTTTATGGAGTTTCTCATACCAGGACCATTCTTTACAGAGAAAGAGTCTGAGGATTTATCTCAAGCTGAAGTGTTGATACGAGGACTTTTGTGCCTAGAAGAAAATGTAAACCACACAATAGCTGTTAATCAGGACCATGTGGTATTTACCTAAGTGCTCCAGAGGAACTCCCTGTGAAGGCTATGAACGAACTGTGGTGCATGATATATTGCTTAAATCAGCCTCAGCACAAGAGAAATATAAGGTGATAAATACAATGGAAAATTTAAAAAGAATAGAGTTACTGCATATATGGATAAATGCGATGTATCAAGGAAGAGCTTGAAGAGGAGAATAATGCCTTTTAGAGGGAAAGTATTACCTTATAAATCTATTACAGTTCTTTGATCCAGTCACTGAACTTGTAAATAACATCGTTTCAATTGATATAGTGATTTTATCAACAAGCATTTGACATCTTTCAACAAAGATGCTTAAAAGAACTAAGCTGTCATAGGAGTGGTCACATAGATTATTGATTTGTTAGAAAATAAAGGCTAAGAATAAATAGCTGGCTTTTGCAATTGAAAGAGCTTACCAGTAAGGCCCAAGGGAACTATACTGACTCATGCAGTTCATTAAATTAATTGGGAAGGGACTGAAGAGTGAGGTGATGAAGTTAGTAAATGATACAGAATTATTCAGGCTGGCCAACTAAAGCAAACAGTAAAGAGTTGTAGAAGGATCTCATGATACTAAGTGACTAGGTTCAGAGAAAGTAAATAGGGAACAATTAAGTGTAAGAATTTATTGGGAACCAGTGAAATTATGAGGCAAGCAGTTTAAAGCAAACAAAAGGAAATACTTTTTCTGCAAATAATTAAAATGTGGAACTTATTGCCACAGGATGCTCTGGAGCCCAAAATCACTTTTACAAAGTAATTAGGCAAATTCATGATAAAACATCTCATACAGCATGGCTAAACACAACAATGTAGATATAACTTCTGGCTTAAGAAGCCCCTAAGCAAGTTAGTACTGGAAGCTGGGAGGTAAGGCAGTGGAAAGGTGCGCTGGTTTTGGCTGGAATAGAGTTAATTTTCTTCATAGTATTGGGGCGTATGGGGCTACGTTTTGGATTTGTGCTGGAAACAGTGTTGATCATACAGGGATGTGTTAGTTACTGCTGAGCAGTGCTTGCACAGGGTCAAGGCCTTCTCTGCTCCTCACCCCACCCCACCAGCGAGTGGCCTGGGGGTGCACAAGAAGTTGGGAGGGGACACAGCCGGGACAGCTGACCCCAACTGACCAAAGGGATATCACACACCATATGACGTCACGCTCAGCATATAAAGCTGGGGGAAGAAGAAGGAAGGTGGGG
>NW_009233195.1:159711-184432 GCF_000690835.1 Fulmarus glacialis | reverse complement strand
GTGAATGAATTCCTTGTTTTGCTTTGCTTGCGGGCGCGGCTTTTGCTTTCCCTATTAAACTGTCTTTATCTCAACCCACGAGTTTTCTCACTTTTACTCTTCCGTTTCTCTCCCCCATCCCATTGGCAGGGAGTGAGCGAGCGGATGTGTGGAGCTTAGTTGCCGGCTGGGGTTAAACCACGACATTCTGTAATTGCACTATTCTTATATTCTTCCCCTAAGCATCTGCTATCATCAGCTGAATTACAGCCAAATGAATGAAGAGTTTTGAGCACTGACTTCTAAGAATTGGGAATATCTTATTCAATTTGTTTCTTTTTTTGTCTTACCCATCTGCTTGTATTTGTCTCATCTTGTAAGTTTGGGACAAGGACATTTATTGTATGTTTATACAGCAGTTAGTGCAATTAGGCCCAACAGCATTTAATTTTTAGCTCTGAGCTTCCAGATGTTATTATAATATAAATGTTGAGCTACCTTTCAAAGAGAAAGCTTGCTATATTATAAAACCAAACAAAAACCTATAGTAAAGAAAATTAAATTGCAATGTCAAGCACCTCAGAGTTCAGAAGGATGTAATTTTAAGTTTTCCAAGCAAGCTCTAACCTTTGCAGTTAAAAAGGCTGTATGCAAATGGAAATGACTACACAGAGGAGAAGCAATCCAGGGTAGGTGCCATGTTTAACTCAGCCTCTTTAGTATTCATTTATCATTTTATACATACATTCCATTCATATACACACAAAAAGTCATGAAGTCTAGTGCTGTAACTGGGTTCTTCATTTTACAATTTCAGCATGAGTAATGGAAGAATGCTAAGTCAAAGAAAACCGGAATGAGGAATCTGTGAATCAAAACTGTAAAACAAAAGGGAAGAAGGTGAAGCATGGAAAGCAGTAATAAGCTTGAGGGAACAGCTTTGTAAAAGTGATATGCTATCTATTGGTTTGCAAAGAACTTGTGTCATTAGTGAGACAAAGTTATGGAATTATTTTCACTGATGGGGATTGCATTTGGGACAGGTGGCTTGAATACATGTGTTCCAGCACTATGCAGGATCTCATATTCACTAAGAAGTTGTAGGATTTCATTCATGATCAAATATAAAAAAAAAAACAAACCACAGAAATGTATTTAGATATCTGTCTTTGTATCTTTTGGATGTGAAGAATGAAGGCTGGAAAATTCAGATTCTGAGCAAATGAAGAGGAGTTTCCTTGCTGGTGATGTGCCAGAGAAAGAAGCATCCAGGGCAGCATTATGTCAGAAAGGCAAAATACAAAAAATGACAGGTATGGAGATGACAGATAGAAACAGTTCTTTGTTTCTCCCTGGGGTCTATCTTTCTTCCTTTCAAACCTTTTATTTTAAAACTTTGATCTCTGCACCAGGGCTGTCTGGTTGCTGAAGGCCACTTTTTTGGGTGCTGTTCACCTTAGTTTTGCTACAGTTTCTCCCTCCCCCTCTGTACTGATGGCATGATCTGCTAAGGGTATCTACATTAGGACCATCTGAAGTGGAGACCAATGCCCAAAAGTCTTTATCCTTTAAGTTTGTTTTTCCCTTAAATCAAAATTCTGGAAAAAAGAATTGGTATAAACAAATATACAATCCATGATGGAGCTGGGCTGACTGGACAGTCTGCTTGTACATCCATGGTGGCTAGAAAAGTCCTGTGGGATGTGGTCAGCTTCATTTAACACACTGACAGACTCCATCTGCATCCTATTTAGCGGTTAGGTACAGGACTTGGTGTTGGGAAAGATGGTGTGTTTCTTGCATTCCCATTGGGAGGCATTGTCTCATCATTGACTAATACCAGAGAAGATACTGAGGACCATGAGCAATCTTCTCCCAGCCTCAGCATCAACCAGTCAAGTTAAGTAAGCTTTCCGCCAGGAGAGGAAGAAAGTATTTCTTTCCTCAATCCCTTTCTTTCCCATTTGCCATCCCTGCTTTTGAGCAGGGGCTAACTGCCGATCAGGTCTTTCTGTTTTCATCCTTTGCAAAGGTCCAAAAAATCTGTCTGGTGTCTCCACGAAACAACCAACAGAACAAATTGTTTAGCAGGCAGTAGAAAGGCCACATCTTTTTAGGGAGAGTTTCCCATGCCCAACCATGCAGCTCTGCATGGTGGAATAGATTTGTAGGCTGAAACAGTTACTCTGCACCCCACAATGCTGAAGCAGCCCAGAATGCCATGTGCAGATGTGAACCAAGCATGGGTTTGCCCGATAGAGTCTGTGACAGTGAGTGCTCCTTTTTCAAACTTTTCAAGTCTGTATTCAGTTTTCTGTTGCTGATGGTCTGATTGTTTGTCCCAATACACTTGTTTACATTTAACTGCTAAGATAGATGGGTCATCTGGAATAAAAAGTGCTTCCACTGTATGTTTTTTCTCACTTTTTTTAAAATAAAAATCTGTATACTGTTTTCTTATACCTGTGTTGTGACTTCTGGGGATACAATAGAGTAGAGAGCTGAACAGCAGTTTGCTTTCTAATGGTCACATGGAATTATTTACTTTTACCTGACAAACCTCTGATTGCTAGAAAATGTACCAGTATACAAGCTAATATCCTGCTGCAGGATATTATGGAAGCAAGTGGCCTTGTGAAAGGAGGGTTAGATACTTACGAGAATAAGAATCTGCAGTTATGCCAATGAGGACAGAAGACTGTGAGGCTCAGCAGTTGTGCTTCTGGGCATAAGCTGTTCATCTGTTGAGGTCAGAAAAACTTGTCTTTCTGCCATGTTTAAATGTTGGCCTGTACTGTGAATTTGAGTTTGTGAATTTAAAGCGTGAGATAAGCTGATTCCAGTCTTCATACCAGAAGATACAATGAAAGCTAACAGTAAGTTGCATCTTCAGGGTAACATTGCTTTTCATTGTGATCATGCTTAATGCTGCTTCTAGATAACCTCTAATGTCACCTGCTGCATTAAATGAAAGATATTCAACCTCTCTATTCACGTGGGCCATGAACTGACAGGAAAGGGGAGTTTTGCACCATTGCCAGTCCCTTACTACATGTATAGGTCTGCTGTTGACCTGTAAAAGCATAAATAGACTGAGGTTTCCTGCTTGCTCCTAAGTAGTCCATCAGCAAATCCCCAGGTGGCTCAGGAAAGCAGCCAAGCACATTTTTGCTGCTGTAACAACTGATTTTTGGCCTCAGACCATGAGGAGCAGGCTCCAGGCAGGCAAGGCCAGATGCATTGGTTCAGGGACCATCACCTGCTTCCAGGCTCCATACTTCCTTGAGTCCCTCTGACATAACTAGCTATATCTTTATCACATAGAAACGTAGGCCAGAAGGGTGGGATAGATGAATGAGGCAAGTGGCTGTCTCTGAGTGAAAGTACAATCCTGTGAAGTGCTGAGCTCTCACAGCTCCCATTAATTCCCACTGTCCCAAAATGGTGAAATATTAGGTACCCATTTGGATCTGGATCATTGTTTGTGTCGCCATTGTAGTCTTTCCTGGATAAGGACAGACATCTTGCTATCCTTACTTAAAACCTTAGAAAGGAAACATAAGGTGATGACAAATTCCTGTTACACCCACAGGCTTTCTGAGTTACAGCGTAGGCTGCTCAGGCTCGATTCTCGGTCAAAAATATATCTCAACTGCTCACTGAAATGAACAGAAGTTAGATAGCACCACCCTATTCCACAGGTACCTTGTGAGAACGAAACCATGAAAAATTACATGTCACAGTAGTGAGAAACAGGGTGAGAGATACACATAGCTGAAAGAGATTTTGCCTCAAGGAATTTTCTCTCTTATCCTTCAACAAACGATTGGGACTTGAGTATACTTGTGCTGTCGCTGTAGCAATCTCTATAGAGTGACCAAAACTACCTATGAGAATCAAGTTCCCATAAATCCGAACAGGAACTGGGTGCTTACATATCTTACATGCTTAATAAATGGGGTGGGAGCTGGAGGTCTCTTCGCTAAACCTCAAGAGGACACAGTATTATACAACCCCCAAGGAAATCCCCAAATCCTACAGTTATATCACCCCCTCTGAGCTGGGATGTGCACACTTTCTCAAACACAAAATTCCAGCAGGTCCAGTATGATTCTCGAGTAGTATCTTCAAGTAGTACATCCTGGCATGCATACATTCCTGTACCATGGGAATGAAAATGTGTCCTAGAGTTATATATCCCATACTTGCTTTGAAAACAAAGTCAACATATTTTTTTTTTAGACACATGACTAGCGATCTTAGCAAAGCATGACCTTGTAAAGGTCAGAAAATGTGTGCAAGTTTGCAGACTAACCACAGACATCTACAAATCACAAGCTTAGGCAAAGCTGTTGTCTTGGTATCTCTTTGTGCCATTCCTCGTTATTTTTAGAAATGTCTGCCTTAACTAACACAGAGATTATTCTGCATTTTAATTTGCAATTGTTTTTACATGTACTCTAATTAGTACAAGGTCAAAAGGAAGGCTTTTGAAAGGAGATACGAGGTCTTTGTTGTCACCAGATGACAGCATGTTGAAAAGTTACCAAAATGCCATGGCAGAATAAAAGAGGGATTTTGCTTTTTGTTTTGCTCCTTAACATGAATAGCTGAGCATTCAGGATTTCTTTGGATCAGGGTTCAGTCATCACTTTCAGAGTGAAGAAATGACTCCTTGACAGGAAAGGGCAAACTAGATTCTTGTTTTCCTTCAATTGTATCAACATTTACAGTGGTCTGAACCCATTGTAGTTTAAACCCACAGGAAGGGGCTCTGGAGAAGGAAAACTTTGTGAGAAAATACCCTCACACAGCTTCTTAGGGTTTTTTGTGGGTTTTTTTCCCACCGGGGGACAGGCTTTCTCTCCAGGATCTATGCCACAGGGCTTGTCTCCAAATCCTAAACTGGGAAGAAGTCCTTCAGGCTGTCCATCAGCTTTCCATGCAACCTGGTTGTGGTATAATCCCCCTGAAGACTGGCTACGGGAGATTGGGATGTCTCCTTACCCTTGCAGGTCTGAGGGGAACACAGGGGAGGGTCAAAGGGGGAAAGCAGGTCAATGGGATTAATCTGAAGCCCTTCCCTCCCATGTGGGATCAAAAAAAAGCAGGGAACAGAGATCCTGCAAATCAATGGGAGAGAACATGAGGCAATGTGACCAGCAACTACTCGGTGTTTGGTTCCGCTTAGGAGCCATTTGTGCACTTATTTAGGAAATTTTAGATGAATCTTTGCAGGCCTAACTTAAAGAAAATTCTCATGAGTGTCACTGTGTTTGCCTGAGTAAGGATTCCAGTACTTGGCCAGAGATTATGCTAAAGTGAAAAGTTTTTCAATGTTTTCTGTATCCCAGTGTTTTCTGTATTTTATAATACATTAGGCCAAGACAGTTTGTGATAATATATGAATACCTTTTTTCTTCTGATTTTTTGTCACGCAGAAAGATTTAAAATCATGTTGGAGCAATGAAATATCCTGCTTTTATTTAAAATAATGGCATTGTCGCTAGTTCTGAAATATTGAGGACCAGTCAAGTCCTGGAGGACTTTCTCACTTCTTATTTGGACAAAGCTTCCCTTAAACTAATGCACTCACTAAAAACACAGAAAAAAAAAAATCAAGACTTTGTATTGAAAGATTAAAAAACAGATTTTCATCAGAAGATGTGTGACAGAGGTACATATGGGACCCCAGGATTCCTGGATGAGGTTCAACAAGTGTCAGTAAAGACATCATAATTTCCTGCAAGTTGAATTTGGTGATTGCCATCGGATTGCCTGTATCTTCAACTGCCTGCATCTCAAATAAAACTGATATTGTTGTTAAACTACTCAGTGCCAAAGTCAAGAGATAATGGCAGCTGAGCCTGACTTGTACCTCATGGGAGCCAAAAGGAGATACATCATGCAGCTCAGAAGTGACTCTGTCACAAGTCTCAAGTCATTAGGTGCTGGGCTCCTCCAAGGGTAGGTCAGAGCCACTCAAGCTACCTTGAGTGTGGTGGTAAATGAAATGAGCCATCTCTGCTCAAGGACCACTCGTTGCCCTGAGGCCAAGTAGCACAGCGTGTAACTATAGGGTAAGCTAAATTGCCTTACTCTCCAAACAATGTGGTTGCACCCAAAATGCCTTTTGGGAGTGGTCCTTGTCCTGTGCTAATTCCCAGCTGTAGCTGGGCATTGTCTGGAAGTGTTTGGTGGGCTCTTTCTGAGCTCAGGCCAAAACGCTGCCAGCCGTGTGCAGACACAGCTGGAGAATTACAGCCTTGTTCCTGGTTTTGCCCGTGCTCCTGTATGTGGAGCAAATTCATTTCTCTCTTTAGCTCTACTAACCAACATGCGGGACAAGATCACCCACCTTCTGACTTGTCCCTGCACTCTTCCAACTCACATGTACAAGACAAAGCATTAGATCCCCAGAAGGAACAGCACTCCCCCTCTTACTCGACGTGCATAACACATTGGAAAATAGGGGGGGAGTAATTCAGCAGTGCATGGTTTTCTCTGTAGGCTCTACTGTGCCATCTCCATTCTTGCAATGATGTTGCAGACTGACTTGTCATGCTTCGCTCCCAGGAAGCTTCAAGACGTCTTAGTGGGACACCATGGAGAAGGCTGTATGTTGGCAGCCCCTTCTGTGCATCGTGATTCCAGGCCCTCCGTTCCCCTAGTGCCCGTGAGCACTAAAGTCAGCAAGAAACTTAAGGGAATAAACGCAAGAGTTTTTTTCTATAGCACAAATAACTGTAACAAAATTTGGTTGCAACTTCTCAAAAGCACATAACCCTTTGCTGGCAGCCCCATGTATATCTACTGGGGCACGAGTAGCTTCGTAGTGTCTGCTACTTAAAAGAACAGCAGTTACAAAGAGAACTAGCCCCTAACATCAGCGTCTTTGCTTTTATCTTCAAACAACAGATGGTGTTAATCTGGAGCTTTGCATTCCTCAAAGTGCTGGAATCATGAAGCAACTTGCTTCCAACAGGACCCTGAAACATAACGTAATGCTAGGGAAAACAGTCAAAATGAGCGATCGGAGCAAAATATGCCTGCTGTCAAACAGCCTTTGAGTGAAATTCTTATCTTTTCACAAGACAAGACGTCACCCAGCTGACAGTCGTGGGTCTCATTCTGCTTTCAGTCACACTGCCCGAGTTGGGAGTAGCTCGTGTGAGTCACCAAAATCTGGAGTAGCTTCAGTGACTGATATGCGTTATGACAGGATAAGACTAATATGATCACAATTGCGTTCATACGCCAATTTTACACTGGAATAAGTACACAGCGCTCTGCAACTAGGTCACATTTCAGTGGAGTTATTTCAGATTTACTTCAGTTATTGAGATCAGAATCGGTGACTGACTGGGATGAAAAGTTACGGTGACACTGAGGCAATTTCTTTTGTATTTCATGCGGGGAAAGCTAAAATAAATAGCATGAAAGGCCCCCACATTATTAGCTAGTGTGTTTGAAAGAATCCTGCCGTTGTGTTTTATCTTTTCTTAACTGCAAGCCAGAACATTTAAGATTTAATTATTTAGAGAAAGGGGGAGGGGAAGTGTGCCTTTTGAAGAAAGTCCCACAAGTTTCCAAACACTTCAACATTTCATCGTGGCAATCAGCCAGATGCCAAACAAAATGCTGCTTTCCACCAGGGATCTGACAGGTGGCCTTTCCAAAGTTTACACACTGAAGTGAGAGCTGATGTTCTGCTGCTTATTTTTCTGCCTTTTAAGTTATTCCTCTATTGAAGCCAGACTGCAGACATCCTTCCATGTAACAAAAGATAAAATCTTTCCCTGAATATTTGGGGATTTTAGTATGCTTTTATTTTATCCATATCTGCTGAGGGGATTATTATTCACACGTTCAGATGAAGAAATGTTGGGCTGGCAAGAGAGAGAAACACGTACGTATGCAGGCGAAAGATAAGCTGTTTGAAGCTTCAGTGATAACACAGAGCCAGATACTACCTAGGTACAACCCAGGGAAAAATCCCGTGTTTGCCTGGAGGCACTTCCCCTGTGCCATGGGCAGCAACGGGTCTCTGGCCAGGAAGAAGACTGGCATCCCAGCCCCGCTCATCCCCCGGCTCGTCCCCCGGAGCAGTTCCAGCCAGCTCCGTCTGCCTGGGGTTCTCCACCTGCCACCCACCGGCGCACCCAAAGAGGCACCTTCGGGGAGAAGCAAACGCAGTCTGTGGTTGCATTCTACTTTCCTTTATCTCTTCTTTCTCTCTGTTGTCCTAGGGCTATCACATGTCTCCTCAGAATTTTCTGGATGCTCTAAATTGAGAAAATACCAGGAGAGACAAAGTGCAGGGGAAAAATGGAAGTACGATAGCTCTAGGTTGTACATCTCACTTTCCTTGCTCCCAACATGTATGGTGTCCTTACAAATACACAGCAAGGTCCAGGTGAAGAGATGAGAGAAACCACAAATTCTTCTGTAGCAACAAATTTCTTAAAGAAACAAGAGCCACAACTGATTCAATGGAATTCCTCACAATTGATAGCTAGGTTAATGAGGCTCATGTCTGACTCATTTTAACTCACTTCTGGGACCAGATTCTCACAGGCCACAAGAGAAGACTTGGGGTGTGCCCTTGATCTCATTTATATCCCGTTTGGCCATCATGAAGCCAAAGGAAAGGCGGGATATATTAGATAATGCAGTACGTAACCAAAAATTATCAGCGTTTAAGAGGGAGATTCTGCCAAAGGAAGGCCTAAGTCCTGACCAAAAGTTTCGCTTACTGTTGGCAAGAAGCAACAGGGGATCTTTCCCCCTGTTGTGTTTGTGTTCCTATACTATACTCTTCACCATAGTGTCTGAGCAGTTTCGGAAAGCTTCCCATGCGACTAACATCTGGCCCATACCACCTCTTTGCTCACCATTCCCCAGAGAGACGTGAGCAGCGAAATGTCTTTTTTTTGGTAGGGATTATTTTAAATTGTTGTTATGTATGTTGATATGTATTTATACTACAGAAGACAAGGTTGAAGAAGCAGCTTTGCACTTGAAGGAAGCAGGCAGACAGTGCAAAGTCTGTGCCGGACCTCAGTTCCCGGGGCAGTTTATTCCACTGGCTGAGAACAGCACACATGAGCCTTATTTTTATGGAGGTGAGTCATCTTCTGCCAAATGGGCAAGGTTGTAGCCCATAGCATTTCTCTTATATACAAATATGTGTGTGTATAAATATGATAGATGTCTAGATATCAATCAGGAGTCCCTGAAAACAGTGTCTGTGTTTTACTATGCCAGAATGTTGTAAAGGGACCTTTCCAATTAGAAAATTAAAAATCAAAATATGTGAGTAAGTGTGCCAATGGACATATTTGCTACATGCTATGAGTATTTTGTGCAGAGCCGGATCACAGAACAAAATCCTCTGTTCTCTGAACGTTCAAAATAAGCCAAGGAGAAGTGAAAATACGGTACCATCATGCTGAATTGTCCATCCTTGGTCATAATCCTCATGTTTTGACAAGCCCTTTCCATCCAACCCTTTGTTTTCCGAGAATCAGAGGAGGCTACCACTGAATTTGTCTGCAGGACTAAGAAAAGCCTGCATGTGACTGAAGGGGAAGTACACTTCAGCAGCACATTTTTGTTTAAGATCTCAGCTTCCATCCATTCATGACAATAGCAAAACAACCACTGATTTCAGTCGTGCAGCTCAAGGACATTGCAAAATAAGCATAAAATTATTTACAATTGTTAGCAACATTCCACAATACTTAGAGCAGGCAGAGAGATGCTTGAACTCCTCTGTGAGTAGTAAATAAGCCAATATGCTCTTGCCATCTCTCCTCCCACCCCACACCCTTAAGAACACTAAAAAAAAAGGGAAGAAATATAATAAAAGCAACTCAACAAAGCAGGCAATTCCTTAGGAATTTTCTTGTATTCAAAATCTCTTTGAAATTATCCAGCAACTAAACCACAGGCCTCCTCATCCTTTTGGTCTTACACAACAACAACATAGAGTCTTCTGTGCTCAGATGCGGTAATTACAGGCAACATGCACAAAGAAAAGCAAATAAAACAATTTCAATTGCCAGAGCCAAACATGCAATTGTGTATCTATAAAGGTAATTACAAACCAAAAGATCAGTCATGGCTCTTGTTTCTTCAAATTACCATTTTGCCCTGAAGAAAAACAATTACCACATAAGTAATCCTAATAATTTTAACATTTGTTTTGCATATCAGCATCAAATCTGAATGCCCTTCTTTTTTGAGGCATCTGAAGTGTGTATTCTGAGCCAAACATTCTCTCTCTAATTTCTAATTCAGGAAAGCCTGGTCCAAAACCCACCAGTGGCAATGGAAAGAACCCATAGAGCTTTCTACTGCTGGTTCAGATTATTTTTTTACTCTTCTTATCTATTTTTATGTCACTAGCCTCTCTTGCCAATAGGCATTGTAAGCATAAGGAGCAGGAAGCTGAGGGGCTCCAGAGACAGGCAAATATCAAAAGTTGACGTATTTTACTGTTGCTTTTCAGCTTTGCTGTTGATATATATGAGATTTCTTTACTTGCTGGTATTCACAGTAAAGCATCTAGTCAATAGTTTTGTCTACAGTAATAAAATACCCTAGGTACCCCCTCAATCCTTCACCCAAATCCTTGGAGAACGGCACCTAGTTATTACCCTTCAGTGCAGGTTGATCCTGCAGGGAATCCCTTTCCCTGCTTGGAGGGAAACACAAACACGTGCCCTAATGCTTAAGTACCTGAACACAATACCTCATAGAAAACTAACCTACTGCCATCTACAGAGCTTGATGAAAAATCTCATTAAAGAAATTTAAAAAACTAATAGAATTCTTTTGTCTCAATATGACATTTGGAGTACATTCAGCTTTTGGAAACATTCACCATACATTCAACACCTCTCAAAACCTATGACATTTTGTGCAGGGGAGAAAGAACTACAAATGGAAAAGCCAGATCTGGCTGCTTTCAGTAGCTTGAGCTCTCAGGAATCGGATCACAGCTGAAAAATCAGAAACAAATTACTGTTATAACATCAGTGGATGTGATCCTGATGAAACCTTGAAAGGTGGCCTTATTTCAGGGGCAATGAGGGGAGATCAGATCAGACTTTTCAGCTTTTTTCCCTATGGACAAGCAAATCTCCATAACAAAAACAGCTCACGAAGCCTCTCAAGGATGAGCTGTTGAGCTGATGAAGGAGCAAGCCAGGCTCATGCTTGATGCCCAGTTTGGGCTCAGCTCAGCATCTGCATGTAGGTCTAAGCCAAGGGAAGTCAAGCCAGCAAGGATATTTTGGCACCATTTCCTGGCGTCCACAGTGAACTTGCATATCTATTACGTATTTTCTTTTTCATACTCTATGAATTTAGTCAGCTTTGATGGCTGATGTCCAATTTTTTGGCTTGTTTCGCTATGGCTTGGCTGTACCTTTGATCTCTTGGCTTGCCCATACCTTCGATTGCTTGGCTTGCCCCAGTCTAGTATCACTTAATTTGTAAAGCTGCTGCAGTTTCTTAATTGGACAGTTACAGACTGGAATCCATTTATGAAAATTTGTTTGTAGCATTTCATGCTGCATATGAACTATTTGTTTATTCACTCATTCAGCTTGCTCAATACAGAGCAGGAGCATATAAAGGAATTTGGGAAGAGGGCTGAGGGAGAAGACTGTGATCAGTAAAGGTCATGAAACCCTCCTCAAAGTACCAGTGCCATTAGCAGCTCAGCACAGGAACAATGGCACAGGTTTTTTAGGGTGTTCTGTGGCAGGCATTATCTCGTTTTATGATGTGTATTTTCCTTTCCTATGTCATTTTTAAGCTCTCTCTTTCCTATGTCATTTTTAAGCTCTCTTTCCTCAGAACCCACTTATGGTGTCTTTCCATACCTCAGGTGTAGCAATGGCTTTTACCTGAGAGAAAGCTCTCAACAGATCAAGCAGTGCAAAGGTTACTATGCATAACATCTGCATATCACCCTTCCCCTAGCAAAAAGGAGCTACCAGCTACTGCTGCACCCCTGAGCCTCAGCCACCTGGTTCCCACCGCCTTATTCAGAAGTCCACGTGACACAGCAGTACTCAGAGTGCCTGAGCAGGACAGCATACAGTCACAGAGACAGGTAAAGTGCCTGGCCTGGGGAACCTGCAGACTAGGAAGGATCATTTCTTATTTCCATCTCCTCCCTTTTTCTTTTCTCAAAGCCCTTCTGTTTGCCCCTCATATTTCTGCCTCCATATTCTCCTTTCCCAGGCCAGGCTTCCAGCTCTGCCTCCTTCAGCTGTGCTTCCTCTCACCTCCTCGGTCGCTCCCACTTCTCTGCCCGCCTGCCTCTAGTCCCCTCGGACAGGTGGAGGAGTGGTGGGGAGGAGGGTGAAGGCACCTGTGGAGATTTTCAAGCCGCAACATGGGGACACTTGCCAGCTCACAAGAGCAGTTCCTTGTGCTCATTAGCAAAGTCAAATGGAATGCAACGGGGTGCAACAGGTCAAGTAAGGAGAAGAGTCCTCTTCTCCCTAAGAATCACATAAACACATTGTAAAAATGCTTGGAAGAACCAGTGCTTTCTCCTGCTCCGTTGTGTCCACTGTGGTGAAATCTTTCTCAACTGAAAAAGTGCAGGAGCAGCAAAAGTATGAATGCCTCCTCCCTCGCTGCCCCCAAGTGTGTATTTCAAAGCCTTGTCAGGACTGTTGCCGTGCTAGCAAATGCAAGCACACACCATGGGCACACACCACAGGCGAAGCTGCCTCTCACAATTTCCTCCATGTGGATTTGGGGACTGAGCAGGGACTACTTTAACTTGACATTGTTGTTTCAGCCCCAAGCGAGCAGCTGATTCTTGAAGCAGCTGCAGGCAATAGTTAGCATGCAAGCAGTCACTAACAAAGCTTTGGCATGACTGCTGCTAAGTCACTGAGCCAGGGAGGGCTTTCTACAGCAGCAAGCAGGCAGTACAGTGGGGCATTGCAGGAGTAGGCTCTGTCCCAGAAGAAGGACTGCATGGATTTGCTTTCAAACGACAATTGAGATATGGTCACAGGCAGAATAAAACACCAAGAGAAGAGACTTGGCAAATAGCCTGGCTGCTCGTGGGAGAGCCTCTGGCTTGGCTGATTACACAGAAGCTGCTCTTCTTCGTGTGGTTGGGCAAGACCTACTGTAAGAGCAGCCCCACTGCCTTTCTTCCACTGGGGCTAGGGCTTGATCCTGCCCACCCTGGAGAAACAGCAGGCAACTTGTAGCAGAAACTCCTTGGCTCTGCTCCCACAGCAGTATGGCTTTGCTCTCTCCTCAATTCAAGACCTAGCAGGAGAAGCCAGTCTGTAGCTCACAGTGGGCAAATGTTTTCATTACTGGGGCCAGATGCTGGTTTAGGATATGGGTAGAATTGCACTATGACATCCCTTTCTTCTCTAAGAGTTTGGTGGTGGCTTAACACACACAGGCACACCAGGAGATGTTTAACATGTGCTGGGTTTACCAGGAACTAGCTGTTCCTTCTTCTCTTCCATTCCCTGCTTGGGGCCACAGTATAGAAGAATATGGACCCCACTGCATCTTCCCACAGACCACGGTGATCCAGATCTTCATTTTCTTATAGGCACTTCCCATGTTCAGTGTATGATTGCAAAGGAGCTTTCCCCTCCAATCTTACACGACTCCTCTTGAAATGGGTTCCAGTGGATCAGTGGCAAAATTAGAAGAGGGAGCTTAAGGGCACATTAATGTTTGTGCCACAGCACTGGTCAGCAGCCCAGCCAAGGAATGAGCCCTGTTCTAGTAAGCAAACACACAGGAGGAGGCAGTGTGTTGCTGTGCCTTTTCTTCTTTCCACTCTGCATCTCAGTAGGGATTTGGAGGTGGGAATAGGACTGCAAGGTGTGAGATGATTTACAAATGGAATGTGATTTTATTCCTGGTTCCTGTGTTAATATGTTACGTTATTTCTTCGAGACGTGTGGCCATAACTGGGAGTTATGGAGGGGAGCTTGGGGCTTAGAAGATTAAATTTGGATTTGCAGCTTTTTATTTTAGGAGCATTTTTTTTTTAAATTGGCTCTTCCATACTGCCAGCAGCCTTTTTGCCTTACTGTGTTGATCAAAGCCCTCGGCTGTGCCATAATTAGAATGACAATAATAAATCTGTTTGAAACCATCCAAGTGTCATCTTGTACCGCACAGCAGTGTTGAAAGATGATTGCATAAGGATGAAATAGCTGACTAAGAATGGTTACATTACTCTTTGACCACAGGTTGCATTTGTTGCTTTGCATGCAAAAATTCTGCCCAGAAAAAGAGTTAGTGGGCCAACTGTGTCTCCAGTCAAAAGCTGTCAACTGGAAAAACATACCAGTTCATGCTCAAGACCACCAGCATTTCTCTGATGGTTGCTGAGCTTGGATGAGCAGTGTAATGGAAGGAAAAGGACTATCCAGATCAGTTCCAATTTTCAGTAAATTATATAATGCTTTTGTGTATCTCTCTCTAGCAATATAAGCACAGGGAAAGTGGCCTCAGAAAATTCGTGATTTTTGGTATGGAACCTTTAAACCACCTTCTTAAGTATATTTGGGGAAATAAATCCTGTAAAAGAAGCTGGCAGAATTCTGCAGGGAGGCTTGGCATGAAAAAGAGAGCAGCACTGTAATTGAAATTTATTATGATGGATTATTACTGTCATATGAACAAATCCGGGAAAAATTCTGGCTTCACGAGGGAATAAAGAAAAGTGGAGGAAACTGCCTACCTTATTTTAAGGTCACAGAAGCTATTCAGTTTAAGTAGCACAGATGTCCTTAACCAGTTGTGAACTTAGCACATGAGGGCACAGTGGATGGATGTTCTCTGAGGCTGAACTTGTCCCCAGCACTTCTTATAACAACTCAAGATACTAAAAAAATAAACCCATTTACTGTCCGTTCCGGAGTATAAAAGAATTGAGCATTGTTTAATAATATTGAGCAGATCAACAGGAAAATGTCATAGCACAGAGAACCGACACCATCAGGATAAAATACTGTGACTTCTTTAAACATCAACATTACATTCCCATGAACTCCACAAGATATTTTCCAGGGTGCTGGTCACTGGCAGAGCTATAATGAAAAAGATGAATACAGCCTATAGTTTGGACGTCCTTTGAACTCAAGAATTATATGAAATGGGGATGGAGAAGGAAAGAATTGGCATGGAGCTTCCACAAAACATGAGTTCATTCTGGGGAAGATCATACCCTGCTTGAATGTCCTCTGTAATTGCTCACAGCTACCCAGCCCATTGGCAAAATGGGTGGTGTTGGCAACGGTGGTTGATCAGCTGATTCATAGACACTCAAGTGATCAAAAATGGGCCTAGCTCAGCCAACTGGCTCAACTCGGCGGTGGGAATTGCATCAGTGGAAAAATCTATATACTGCCTACAAGACAAATTATGAAAAAGTGGAGGCATTTTGACCGTATCAGTCTAACGGAGGTAGATACCGCAGAATATTAGAAATGGCGCCTTACTAACAACCTTTATTTAGGTATAGTCTGCATAGCATTCATGTAGTTATCATGTAGCCCGCTCACAGCAGGCTAACATATACCCAGTTATACCTGGGGGATGTGGTCAAAGATCCATGGATTCCAGTGGTTCTGAGATCAGGAACTGAGTGTTCAGATTGAAGGAAACCCAAAATGAAGGAGTTTCAGAACACACACCCCCTCCCAATAAAGCACAAGATCCCATCAAAATGGTATGAATGTCACTGAAATGGAAATGCTGGTGTGTTACTGAGTTCCACTCCTGTAAAGCTACTGGCCTTGAAGCCAGAACTCTCCTCTGAAAAGTCTTCATTTTCAAAACAGGCTTAATGCAGCAGATTATGCAAGATAAGAGGATATAGCTACTCAGAGCTGCACAGCTTGCCTGTTGGAAAAATTCTTCATTTTCTCTCAAATGACAAGAGCAAATGCATATGTTGTTAGCAATGTTGCTGCAAATGTAGTCTTTTCATTATAGCTCTGCCATTGCCAATATAAGAGCTATATATATTACCAGCTTACTTCACAGCTAGTCTAAAAAACCAAAGCAAGATAAATTGCTAAAGCATTTAAAAATTTTGTATATTTAAAAAAAAAAATTTTAAAATAAAGTATTCAGGGTTTATGCACACATGAGGACACAAGTGAAATAAGCTGTATCAGACAACATCTAGGTATTATTTGTAACATATCACATTAAAATGAGGTAAAAAGTCACTTGCCTTTGCTTGGAGCAAGGAATATTTGAACTGTAAGAACATCCTACAAACAAAGACCAACTCTCCTAGTGGGAAATGAGATTGTTGGGAAAACACATCACGCAGCTTATAACCAGCATTTGATATTCGCTTCAGACCTTTGTGGATTTGCCATCAGAGGCCTGCCCTGGTTTCAGCATGAGACTGGGCTATCTGCTAGCTCTTTCCATGGCTCCCTCCAAGTCACGACTGAGGAACAGAGGTTCATTTAGTCTGGTTAGCTCCAGCCCTGCCATTATGTCAATTCCTCCTGTTTTCTGGATCAGTGGCAGCCTCCAGTTATTACCCAGTGGCCTCGGTCCAAGGCTGGACTTTCCAGAGGCTGAAGCATAAAAGAGCAGAAGTCTGATGCTGATGATGAGCCAGGACACTTGGTTTCCAAATCAAGATAAAACTGCAATCGTACTTAATTTTTTTTCCTGTGGGAAGGGTCCTGGTTTTTTGATCTGCCCAGCGTAGATCTCATCAGTATGGGCTTTTACACACATGCTTGTATACACTGCTGCCATTGTCCTTTGTTCCAGGGCTAAGTGTTGGCAGAATAAGCGCAGTCGTCGTAAAATGTATTAATGTGTGCAGACACACTATTGAGTAAAATCAGTCTCCATCAGAACTGAACTGTCTGAACACATCTCGGTGCTCTTTCATTCTGGGAGTAATTAAGACTGAGGCAAACACTGCCGAATCCTCTTCTGGAATACCAAATCCAAGCACTGTAGGAAGGCACATCATGAACATTTGCTCCTACATGTTATTTCTGTGTTTCCTAGCAGAAACTCATTAGCAAATTCAGTTGTGAAGGGATTACTCATTAGCTGGTAGCAATGTGGAACTGAAAACCAAGCAAGAGTGCCAAAGGAGGTTTTTATTTACATTTAGCACTCCAAATAAGGGACAAAGCTTGTAAATAGCGAAGGCTTGAATGTCTTGAGCTAAGTGTTGATCTTTCAGTCAGAATAATTTTTGGGGAAAACCTCAAAAAAATATTTGAGGTCAGCTCTTACAGAGAAGGAATGAACATCGAAGGTTTGTATACAGTGAGGGCAGGTCCACAAGTAAGCAGCAGAAAGACTTCCCCAGGCTTGGCACTGCAACAAGAATGCATGCAGATCAGATAACCCTACTACCAGAAGTCCTTCATGTGTGCTCTACTGCAGTAATTACATAATTAGCATATTGCATGAGCTTTTGCATCTTTACCAAAAAAACCCAACAGACAAACTGACGACAGTTGCACACGGTGGATCCATCGGTAGTGGAGAAGTTCATGTTCATTCTGTTTTCAGACACTGTTAAAATGACACTTTTTAAAGTGTTTAGTCAGTGTCCTGATACAATTTATTTGTAAAATGTTATAAAAACTCACATGGCCATATTTCACTAAAAAGAGATTAGATACTCTTCACTTAACTTTTTGGTATTCAGCTCAGAAAGAGTACCTGACCTACTTAAATAGCCATAAATCTATCTAGCTGTTTATATGATCCATTTTTGTCAACTTAAAGCCCCTTAGCCAAAATGTTATCACAGACAAAAATTGAAAATTGTGTGAGCATATCTACATGTACCATTGTTTTCATTATCAATGCACACAGTATCTTGAAATCACTTAGTGTGGATTTGTGTGCATCTTTTAAACGAACAACTTCTGTGAATGCAGTATTCTTTCTGAGATCTTGAAATGGGCAAAAGATGAAGAAATGCTGATCCAGCTGACTCCAGCTAAACAGTTGCCTTCAGCCTTCTGGGTTTGCTTACTTGTATCATCTTGGAAGTCAGAGCATACATTAAGAGTGAGGGGAAGAAAAAAACTCCTGCAGAGAAATACAAGGTGAGGAGGTTAGAATTCAATTCCCATCTCAAGAAGAAACTCTCTCCTTTTGTGTAGTCTTAATTGACACAAAGCTGGAGGAGACCTCTTGAGCCGTTGAGTCTAGACCACAGAATCTACAGTACGAAGCATTATATATACTGTGCATGCCCAGTATAGTTGCTGTTGTACAGTAAAGCTCATATGATGGGACAACACTCGATTCACTGCACCAGAGAGGACCAGCTGTTGCACATGCATGGTCATCCTGGCTTCAGGAGATGAGTTTCAGCAATGGTGTCGATTGTCAGTCACTGCTTTATGCAGTTAAGCTGAGCCACAAGTCTCTCTGCAGTCCTGAATCAGATTAATTTCCTCAGCTGGTGAGTAGGGAAACCTTATAGAAAGAAACCCTGAGCAGTAGTTTCATTTAAGACAGCAATCGCTTCCCTTTTTTTTACCTCTGAACTCCACCTGTCCACAGTGTCATTTCAAGGGTTTCTGGGTTAAAAGCTCAGGCAATGATGATTGCTTGGTAGACAGGCCTTCCCTCATCATCAAAAGGTGAATGCCCAAGAGCTCCTTCTTCAGGAGAGCTTCTTTTCCTTTCACAGTGAGGGGGCAGATGTTGATTGATCTTTGCCCTGGCAGCTGGTGGGTGGAGCAGGCTCCTCCCAGAGGCAGGAGTAGGTGGGAGGAACCAGCCCTCCAGCTGTGCAGTTGGGTTAAGGTTTGCGGTCACTGGACAGACTTTGAGAAAACGCAGTGAAACTTCCTTGGTACAATGTACTGAAAAGACCGTACATAAACCTGTCTCGCTGCAAGGTATAGCACAGCTGACTTTGCACCAGTCCGCAGTCCTTTTAATCTAGATGAGAGTGCTGCCCTAGCATGACCTACAAGCTGAAGAATTAGTTAATTTTCCCCTCTGATTAATAGCTCATGTAAAATTAGTAGGAAGGAAAAAAGATATGCTAGTTAACCACCACATCTTTCTTGGCGGGAGGATGTAAACGTTGAAGGCAGAGATAATATTACCTCCCTTGGGCATTAGACGCTTGGTGGTTTGCAGCACATGCCTTTGATAATCAACATCAGTATCTCTTTCATGTCACTGAACAGAAAATAGGGCCTCTTCAAAGAGACTAACTCAGAAAAGAAATTGTTAAACAGGCCTGACTGGGTTGAGCAATGCTGGAAATTAAGTACCCTGGAGGGGCAGGATTAGAAGTGAGGTCAGCACTCTCAGACAGGGCAAGGGAGTACGTTAATAGCCCTCTGTACTGCCTCTGAAGTTCAGATGGTTGTCACTGAATATCCACGTGGCCCTCTCGTTCTCCCCCTCCATATGCTGCCCTGATGATTAGCATTGTGCTTTCTTGTCATAAAATACATGAATTAGCTGGTGGCCAGGAGCTTACAGGCCTAAGCTTTTGAACTGCTATAGAGCTTCAATTACACAGCCTCACTGAGAATTTTTTTTTTTTTTTAATCCTGACTTTTTCATAATGTTAATCCTCTAGTAGATACTTGTCCTTTATCTAAGACACCAAGGCGTTCAGCAAATGCACATGAAAGAATGAGGCTTTGTTCCTTTGCCATCCGAACTCCTGTTTCATGTGTGCTTCGAATAAGGGAATTACTTTCTAATGACTCACAGTTTTCTTTGACTTAACCCTTCTAGAGACAAATGACTTGCTGTACACTGATGACATCATTTCTCTCCTGGACAGTAACTAATACAAAATTAACCTTTCAGCAGAAGCACCTTTAGAAAAGCACATCTGGTTTTAGCCTGGGAATTTCAAAGGTTCTTAAGAAACCTGGGCTCTCAGTAGCGATGTACTTTGTTACTGGAGGTGCCTTGCAATGTCCTAGCCTTCTGGACTGGCAAAGCAGCTTAAGAAGTGCCGCGGAGTGAGAGTAGGGAGTAGGGGCTGTGCTTGCAAGTGTATCATCTCCACAGCATAACTGAGCGCCGTGGCCAGGTCCTCACGAGAGGTTTGCCTGTCCCTCCATCGCTGGGACATATGGAGGCACAGAGCCCTCGGAGCCACACGCAGGGGACAGCGCACCCCGACAGCACACCCTGCGTCAGGGCAGGCTGGCTGGCTTGGGCAGGGAGCGATGCCGATACATTTATGCTGCTTGCAGACCCAGAGCTTTGAGTCACAGGCAGCAGGGGATCTCTGCAACATATTTCATTGTAAAAATTCAAAGATACCTCCTAACGAAAGCAAAAGGAAACGAGATGTTTTGTTTAGGTGACTTAAGTCTTTCCAGCCTGTTTCTTTGAGTCCAGACTCTTTGCCAAAACCATTTTTGTCTATGGTTCTTTCTAACAAGGGGTTAGTTTCTGTCCAGCGTAAACATGTATAAACCAATTAATTACTGCCTACACTGGCCAGGAAACTTTGTCAAGCACTTCGCTAGCAGGCGCAGTATTTAAGCACAGATGCAGCTGGTAGAGTTTGATTCTGGTGTTGGTAGCATCTGAGAGAATTTGTCACTGCCTGCAAAGGTCTGGCCATATACTTCTTGAACCGAATGCCAGCAATTCTCTCACTTCTCAAGTTGATAAAGAAAAATGGAAACACTTGAGAGCAAATCTTCCACCATCCACTGCTCACTGTTGCTCTGACTTAAATTGCTTTGCTCATTCTGTCCCTGATCTACTAAAATATATAATTTCTTTCCATTTCCACTTATTTCCAGGAGCAGCTTACATTTTACCTCTTCGATTGCTTCACAAAGACTTCAACAGCCAACCCTCAAAGCTTTGCTACGGAGGACCTTAAGACCAGAAGCAGAGATTTTTCCAAATAACAGCGATTTAAGCTCCCGAGAGGCTCACAAATGCAGTGCTGTTTCTGGTGAACTAGAGAGCAGAGCCTGGTAAGCAGGGTCCTCCCGAGGCTGCACAAAAATGCCACACGGATAAATGACTCAAACACATTTCCTGTGTGCCCAGCCAGCAGGAGTGCCAAGGAAAACAGGAGAGATTAAAACTTTATCTCCAACAGCAGACTGCAGGACGGCCTTCCCACAGCTTCTGTTGCAGCTTTGGGAATTAAGTAACATCGGGGAGGGGTCTGGCTGGTGAGCCAGCATACCCCAAACGCATCCAGGCCTGTCCCTAAATCAGCTGCACCCAGTCTGCGTAGGGAGCCTTACTGGCACCCTGGCACAGCAGCGATCTCTGTAGAAGACCCAGCGAGCCAGGGAACAAGAGACAGCATTTGTGGCAGGACTCCTCTCTCCCAGCGCAAAACTCATTGCATGGCAATGTTCATCATTTAAACTAATACCTGCTTCTTTGCACAGATACACATCTCTGAAGAGATCTTCTCTCCAAAAGATCACCAAGAATTTTACAGGCGATTAAGTTTCACAGTATCTTTTTGAAAAAGAAACTGAGGCACGGTGAAATTAAGTAGCTGTCTCAGAAAGCCAGAGTGGAATCAGAAACAGACCGATCCCAAATTTCCAGTGTGTGCCATCACACACTCATTTCTCCATGATGCAACTGCAGAGATCCGATAGCCAAACCTTGAATGCTATTTAGGCTTGAATGCCTAATGTGGATGAAGTTTGTTACCCGTATTAAGTATCTAGTCCTATTTCAGATTCACTGAGCTCTCAGTCTCAATCAACTGGTATCCAGTTCACCCGTATCCATATAGGTCCATGAGGTTGGCAGAACTCTACAGCTGAAGGATGTTCTTATTTTTTAAAAAGGGCAAAAAGGTGTATGTCATAAATTCATTCAAAGATCAGCAAAACTCCTTGGATATTTCTCTCCTACAGAATGGATACAGTGCATCCCAATGCAGCCTTGACACAAGATTTAGTGCTGTGTTTAAGAGTTTGTGTGGATTTTGTCTAAATAGCTGCAAATCAGTGAATTTTATTCAAAACGAACTCTCACTATTGTTTGTTTAGCTGAGAGACATTTTGCTGAAAAGCCAGAAGAGGAAGGGTGACAGTCTGCTCAACAAACTGTCTTTCCTTTCATCCTGCAGAGAGAAGACATTGGGACACCACTATTTGTTTCTTTTTTTGATCCTGCTTCAGTCAGTGCTATCAAAAGATACAGCTTCAAGGTCACAAACTGGATACGTAAACTTGGGACAGTAACATGGGTTCAACAGTCCGATGAGAAGAATGCAATTAAGAGGAAGCTTGATTTATGAAAAGTAGACTGATTAAACCCGAAATATGGAGACATGTAAGCAGGTATTTAGGTACTACCATTATTCCATGTAAGGATGGGTTAAGGACTTTTTTTTTTAAATTTGTTTTAAAGAGGCAAATTAATAGAATTCAAAGCCACGTTCCCCTTCATGCTGCACTTACAATACCTGTCTTGTAAAGAGGTCTCTGTTGACAATGACAGGCCTGAATAAACACTCAGCTGGCACATAGGTTTCCATTAGCTCAAGTTTACATGCCTTGTCATGCTTCTCCAGCTGTCATTTGTCACTGTGGTTTGCACAAGATCAGCAAGCACTATTCTCCCACAAACTTTCCTCCATTTCTTTCCCAGGAGGAAAGGAAGAAAAAAAAAAAAAAGGTGGCTGGGGGGGTACGAGGACAGCATAATCACTTCTTCTGCAGGGCACTCAAGCTTTGCATGGAAGAGCAGCTTCAAGTCTTCTGTCCTCAGACCAGGAGCACAGCCCTGCTGTGCAGTGGTCTCTGAGGCAGCTCTCCTGGCATAAGGCTGTGCTCGGAGACAGCACGATGAAGCCAGAGCCCCAAAGTGAAGTACAGCCAAGCTGGGGGGTTGTTTCAGTAGTACTTAACTGGCTACAGAGCCTTGGTGTTACTGACAGATCTGCAAGCCAAGCGGTTGTCAGAAATCATCTGTTTTCAGCTTTTGCTGACCTTGAAGACGTATAGAAATTTCTCGCTCATGCTGGGCTACTGGGTGCTTGTGCATATTCCTCAAAGGGACAGCGTAATTCAAAGGCTGGGCACATCAGGCAACTTTAGGTGTACACAAACGGCATGTGCATACAAACACAAAAACCCCAAAATATTTCAGGATTTTGGCATAAAACCCATGTCTAAAGAAAAGACAGTCCACTCCATGGCATGTTTATAAATGTGCTCCAGAGACTGACCCTCACACAAAGCAAACCTTGAGCTCAGGCTGTGGGCTCGTGATCCACATCCGATGAGGAGTCGTAGGACACTTTGTCATTGCTCCCCCCAGCACAAACGCTGCCCTCCGCCCAGTCTGGTTCCAGTTTAGAAGCGGCGACATTTGGCGCGTCAAAGTGACCTCAGCTTCATTGAAACTCCCCGCTTGCTATTAAACAGCCAGCAGGGATTTACGGGAATAGCAGGAACCAGATGGAAAGCACCAGGACTGGGGACAGTGGAGCTACAGATCCAAAGGTCATTACTGCTCTGTAGGGAGCGCCTGAGCCACATGTGTGCTAGTCCAGCCCCCGGGCTAAATAGCGGCTGCAGAGCTCGGAGGCCTGGGGAGAAAACCCCCTTTCCTTCCCAGCCTGCAGTCGGCCCCAGCCCTCCCCTGGCTGCGTCTGCTGCGATGGGCATTTAACCAGCAAAAGCACCTGGAAGTCAGGCTGCGCGTGTTTGTTTTTATGAGGAGGGGCAAGGGGTTAAGCAGCAAAGCAGAGATGGAAAAGCAGATGACAAGCCACTTTCGTGGCCCCCTTCTGCTCTCCTGGTGCCTCTCCGGCAGCACGAGAGTTGCCACCTCCCTGCAAAGCCCGGGCGGCTGCTTACCCCCGGGTCCCAGCCCCTCCGAGCTGCCCACAAGCTGTACGTCAGGGCCAGGGAAAGGGCAGAGCAACAGTGGTCCCCCCGGCAGTATGGCTTTTTAGAAAGGACGGGAAAATAAGACTGTTCGGTTTTGATGCTGCTGTCTTTGCTGTTAAGAGAGTAGGGCAGATTTGGGCATTTTCCAGGGGAACGTTGTTCAAGTGAATCGCACACGCTCCCCCTGCTAAACTTCTATTAAACAGGTAAGACCGAATGCCAGGCAGACGCTGGAGGGATGGGTTTCACACCCTGCTGCCCCAAGGGCTGGGGGAGCGCACCGCTGCGGCTGCAAGCCCAGTGCCTCCCACCGCCTGCTGTCACCCGGCCACCGCGTGCCACCGCCAGCTCCCAGTGCTCCACTGACGCCAGCATGGGGGGACTCGCGGACGGATTCGTCCATACAAACAGGTTACACTTTTTCCCCATGATGTCACCTGACTATAACAGCGGTTGTTAAAACAGCGCTGAAACCCCTGTTTCCATACTTTCGGGGCAGGCACTTTCCTGCTGCCTTTCCTCCTCTACCACTCATTATCCTCTCTGCCAAAGCATACATCCAAATGTGTGCAAATGATGAAACAGCTGGAGCCCTGCAAAGAGCTAAAGCCATGCAGCCTAGCCCTCAAGGGCAAACTGACCCTGACAAGGAATGCTAGAAAATCCCAAGATAAATCTGTGAAAGTAGCCTTCAAGCAGGATTTGGTGCCACGGCCTCTGTTCATCCTTAGATGTTATTGCCCCTTTGAGCAGGATGAGTATCAACACAGGGGGTGGCGGACATTTGTCATGCAGCCGGAATGTTAACATCCTCCAGATTTAAACGGGGCCATCTGAAGACAAGATGA